>NC_137828.1:43897473-43947473 GCF_963921795.1 Nannobrachium achirus
AGTTATTTTATGGTCATGATTCACCAGGCTCCTGGATGGCTTGATTCTTGCCTTAAAATAATTGATATTTAAATGTTATTGTAAATATCTATGAGAAAAATGTATGGGATCTGGAACAATGAAACCAGAAAATTGCCTATGTGTCTATGTGGGATGTGTCTAGGCCATGACTATGGGATGAATATGGGATGGCTATGGGATGACTATGGGATGATAGGATGACTATGGGATGTCTATAGGATTACTAGGATGACTATGGGATGATAGGATGACTATGGGATGTCTATAGGATTACTAGGATGACTATGCGGATGACTATCATCCCAGTCTTCTTCTGAAGTGACTGGGTTGATCAGACTTTTACGGACAACTGACTGCCGCAGTCATCGTATGAGGTTGACATTGTCTCCGGCAGTTCTTTGGCCAGCAGTCTGACACTGTAAAGAGGGAATCAGTAAATGGCTTCCATTGGCAAGCTTATATATCTCGTCTGTCTCTGTCTTTCTGGCTCAGTGTGGGCCCGCGGCAGCTTCTGAAATATACTTAATTTGTTTGTGGAGGTACCGGTAAAGCAGTCCTGCCATACCAGATCTGTTTACTTCAGCGCAGGCAGGTACTGTAGCATTTCATTTGTACAACAAGGATTTATAGAATTGGATTGAGACAGTCATGATGTGGAAACATGCTGGAGGAAAGAAAATGCATCACCATAACATGTTAAGCCGTATACTTTACAATTATTAAAGAGGTGGTGCCATAGTTTTGTACTTTTTCTGTTTTGTATGTGTCTATGGAGTTAACATTACTCTAATAGACCCCCAGGTGGTTATAATATGCCTTCCCTGTGTATTTTTGTTTTTTTCCTTAAAGCTGTAAGCCTCTGAGTTGAAAGGCCCAACTGAAATACACTGATATAATTACATCAATCATAATATCATCCCCTCCCCTTTTTACCACACAACATTGTGGGTGTGGCTAACTTCAGCTGGGTCACATAAAAACATAATTTGAACACTTTCTGTGCACTTTTTCTGAAAAAATAAAATAGAAAAAAATATACGCCTGATGATTGTTGTAGGGGGGAATACAATCACGGCACAATGTCTATATACTGTCATGTACTAGGATAGAAAACAAAAACGAGCACTCTCAGTTTGTATAATACGTAGTTTACCGGGTGCACAGCTAACGAAGATTCACAGTAAAGAAAGAAATAGCCAGCACTATAAAGTCCTTCTGGTACTTTTAATTAATTAAGCGTGCGGACAGAGAAAGCCAACACGTGTTTCGGCGTCAAGCCTTCCTCAGCGTGTATCACGTTACATGCTGAGGAAGGCTTGCTTGAGGCCGACACAAAATAAGGGAGTTATTTTACTTATTTGTATTTAACTTAGAAATTGTATGAGCCAACTGAAATTTGTATGAAATAAGGCAATAATCAAAATATGAACTGGTATGAGTTGTGAATAAGTCAGTAGTCAGTCATGTCTCCAGTGTATGGATATGTGGAAAGAATGTGCTGTGAGAGTGTTGTATAAAAAGGTGCAATCAGACAGGATGCAACTTGACCGGCGCTGAGTCGGCTCAAGTGAACTTCGCAACGCTCGGCCCGGCGACTCGCTCACTTTAGCTCGCTTGGCAGGGTCTCATGTGGCTAAAGTTCACTTGAGACGGACCACGGTGCACAGTCTAAAACTATACTTTGTCTGCAAAAAAAATGTGTCTATGGTTCTAAGAAAAAATTGTGGCACAGGCGGCCTTCGATCCCAGGAGGTCCCTGACGCCTATAGCCGGATATTTCTGGCAGACGCCCTTGACGGGTGATTTCTCCATTCTGGACGCAGAACCTGCTTCAGGGGAGGAAACAGAATGAGAGATTGCAAAGAGAGGTCCGTACATAATGGCTACTTCCCCAAAACCCCTCACCCAGCTGAACTCAGTTGGTCTGACGGCCTGCTCCACTCCGCACTAATCACCAAGGCAGCCGGCTAGCCAACAGCAAGGCAGATGAGGGCAGGGCAAAAACAGACCATCTTTGTAATGCGCAGTACCTGTGTGCCCGTCATGCCCATAGTGAATCCTTGTACCCAGGGCCCAGAATGTGGTGCGAAACCCCTGATCACGTCACACCACATGCCACATACCACATGTGACTGATACAATATGTCCATATATGGGCATCTGACATCATAGATGTGTCATATAGACATTGAGGCTTAATGTTGATCTCGATATACAGTATGGGCATGAAAGGAATTTTAGTAGTGTGGTTTCCCTAACAAGGCATCATCTGGGAATGCCCATACCGGTATATGGACATATTGTGTCAGTCTCATGTGGTCTAAGAAGTCAGACATCTATGATGTCAGATGCACATATACGTATGGACATATTGAGTCAGCCTCGTGGTCTATGACGTCAGACATCTATGATGTCAGACGTCAATATGCAAGTGTCCTGGCCATATATGGAGCATGAGCTGTGACAGACAGACGGACATGAGCTGCAAGTTTTCAGACTAAATAGCGACGTATTGGTCGCAAATAGCGACCTATGGTCACAATAAACGCAATTCTCGGAGATTGCCAGTGTGGTTGCCGTTTTCCATTTTCCCATTCAAGTCAATGGGGAAAATGTATTCACTAATAAATTATCTCAGCAACAACGTACGTATCTCAGCAAAATTCAAGCACATGATTCCTGATGAAGCCGTTCAATTTGACATAGGACTTGTGTGCCGCCAAAACTGTGTGACAAGTAGTCCGGCAAACCTTTGTGATTACTGATTACTCTATAAAGTTGGGCAAGTAGCCTATATCCTACTATAGTGCAACCACACTAATAACCTGCATGACTTGCTACCGTTACATTATGGTGTATATTATTGGCATAATTCCCCTTCAAGAGTTGTGGCAGACAGCAGCTGTGAGATAGGGAAGCACAGTGAGTGCTGTGTAGGCCAACTGATCTATAATTCACTAGGCACACTCTCATGTTTGCACTTTACAGCTGTGAAGCATTCATCTAAAGTGCAAGTGTGTGTGTGTGTGTGTGTGTGTGTGTGTGTGTGTGTGTGTGTGTGTGTGTGTGTGTGTGTGTGTGTGTGTGTGTGTGTGTGTGTGTCAGGTAAAGAAATAATGAGCTTATCTCACCCTAAGACCCAGGGGGAAATGAACCGGCGTGTGTTACCGATACGGCGGCGCATCAAGTCATCCACGTGGACCACTCTCAATACATCATCATCATCATCATCATCATCATCATCATCATCATCATCTACATCATCATCTACATCATCCTCTCCGTGGACATTGTTCACAAATATGGAAAATGTAAATTGCAGATGTCAATGACATCTGCAATTTACATTTGTGAATGTCAGCTCCCCCAGGAATCTGTGTTTAAAAAAAAAGAAATAATAACAGAAATAATACAAATAAAAATATATATTCACATTTTAACAGTTCTCAGACTGCATCTGCAATGATATCACAACTGTAAACACGATCATTCACTATAAGTCTGCAAATCATCGAAAACACAGCTGATTTTATTAACTCATAAAAAAGCTTTCACACGATTTAGAATTCATTTCCAGACCCCCTTCCTCCCTGCTACCGTATCTCTCAATGAGATATACACATGCACACATGCACATGCACATGCACATGCGCACGTGCATGCGCACGTGCACACACACACACACACACACACACACACACACACACACACACACACACACACACACACACACACACACACACACACACACACACGATTGAATTGTGAGCATTCTATGGCATGGCCGTCTGCCCCAGTCTATAAACCAGACTAGACAGAGTAAACAGAGTGTTTTCGAGGTACTGCTGTTAAAGACATGTTCCCTATTGGCCATATTCACACCGGGGCCATCTTGGATTGTGTCGCCACATGGGGTGGAAACACATCTGAGCCTGTCTTAAACCATTATAAACAACTGAGCTTTGGTCCCAAAATATGAGTTCTGTTCCACCAATTACTTTTGACCAAATTGACAAATGGGCAGATGACAACGTCAACCATTTGCTGACCCAAATGCATTTGGGTCCCCATCCGGAAACGATGGGGTACATTTGTTGTAATCAAATTATTGTCTAATGCGACAAAAAAACAAAAAATATTATTGAACTCAAGTCTCCATGCCTTGAGTAATCAATAGAGAAAAAGGTCATTTTAACTACTCCTTGAAGAGGCTTGGAGATTCTATAGCAATAGGCTATATGCACAGCAGCCATTTTGGAGAGAAGTTGGATGGTCTTCTCACTTCCTTCGGAGGTGTTACCAATAATACTAATGAAGGTTCTGTTCCATTCTGCTCAAACAGAGTCAGGGTGCTGATATTGTGCACGTTGGCTCACTGGAAACACTCTACTACACCAGGGTGTCTTAAAGTGTGGTCCAGGAATCCTTGTGCTTCCTTGGGGGGTTTCAAATGATCCAAAATGGCTGCTGTGCATAGAGCCTATTGTTCACTTCACTTTTCACTGTTTGTTTTGGTAGACAGATATGGTTTTTGGCTTTTGGGGGCATCCAAAACAAACAGTGAAAACACCAAAGTGAAGAGAGAGGGCAATGTGTTTCTGCAGGTAAACAGTCCCACCGGACACGCCGTGAGCACTGGGGGGCGTGTTCTCTCTCCACGTCAATAGTGCCCATACCCTGTGGCGAAAAGGCTCGTTCTGTGTGGAGTTTGTATGTTCTCCCCGTGTCCCCTAGGGCACTGGTTCTCAACCTTTTCAGGCCGTGACCCCCAAAAGAAGCATATTTGAACTGGGGACCCCCCCACCCTGACGAGCACTATAAGAGTTGAGGCATTACATTTTGTATAACACGGTTCTATTGTGAAAATAGCAGATCTACATGCTCACAATGCCTCGCGTTGTGAGGCGTTGTGAGCATGTAGATTGGCTATTTTCACAATTTCTGCCTCTAATATTTGACAATTTGGCGCAGGTTGAGAACCACTGCCCTAAGTCAGCCTGACCAGGAAGCATGAGCTCAGTTCGGGGCTCTCCCCAGGTTGGCAGGGAGAGTAGCGCCCAGGATTACAGCTTAGGCAATTGGCACTGGGTGAAAAATGGGTTACAACAGAAATCGAGGGAAAACTGCTGTTAGATGGCACAAGATTAAAGCACATATTCCCCACGTTTGTGATGAATGACAGGTTCTTCATATACAGAATAGATCTGGGGTTTAAATTTCAATAAAGCTGCTTTATTTTACAGGGTTTAGGGAAGGCGGTTCAGTTCAGACCCTTAGGACACAGGGAATTAACACAATGTTAAGACGTGCTTTGTCCAGAACTGCTTAGAGGACTGTGAGTATGCGGACTCAGACAGCATGCTGATTGATGCTAGAATTGTGGAAGTCCAAGAAAAACAAGTTCAGGAAAAGACTGCTGGATATGAGCACCGGACACAGACTAAAGATAGAAATTCCCCGGCAATCTGAAATGTCACCAAAACAAATCAAAACTTTCAGGAGGATATTCAACAGTTGCAATAGCCTGCCAGTGGACAGTAACAGTGTTGAATTTTGACTGCAAAGTCTGGTAGTTTTATTCTGTTTTTTGAAGTCTTTTGTTAGTCTTGTTTAAGTCAACTAAATATCATAAGATTTTAGTAGACTGGTTGATTTAGTCGATTAAAAGTTATTTTAGGGTAGGGTTATTGTGGCTACCCTCACAAAAAACATGCAGTAATCCTGGTCTCTATAATGCCTCCACCTGTTCATCCAGGGAACCTGATGGAGGGGCAAGGAACTGGTAACGTGTTCCTTCCACGCGCTATGTCCTACTGGGGAAACTCCCCCCTGTCAGGTGATAAGAACCGGCCTGCCCACTCCTCATGCGTTCAAGGCTCTCCCCAGGGTGGGCGGACCTCCATTCAGGAGAGTAGCGCCCATGATTACAGTTTAGGCCACTGGCACTGGGTGAAAAATGGGTTACAAAATTGTGGGATTACATTTTAATATAAATAATAACAATAATCTGAGGCAAAGTACCCCTCCGCAATTCCAACCCTGTATGTCACAATGGAACATAGAACATCTTCACTAATATACTGAGCCACCATGGTGGGTGCTTGTGAAGTTCTAAATTCTAACCAGGGGCTTCAGGGTTAAACTGAGCTGTTGTTGACTTATTCTCCAAGTGGGACAACAATGCAGTTTGGTCCCAGATGGAAGTTAATTATTTTCAATCAGTAGAATCCAT
Source organism: Nannobrachium achirus (assembly GCF_963921795.1). Taxonomy (NCBI): domain Eukaryota; kingdom Metazoa; phylum Chordata; class Actinopteri; order Myctophiformes; family Myctophidae; genus Nannobrachium; species Nannobrachium achirus. The sequence continues at coordinate 43,903,727 of NC_137828.1, forward strand.
TACCCCATGAGGACCACTGCAATGCAGATACGTTGTTTTGCAGTGGATTTATTCTACTTATGCATCGAAAAAGCCAATGTTGTTTTGTTCGCTGACTTTGACGTTTTTATGAAGAGAAAAGACTGGAGTCTAAAAGCCATGCTAGAGCTCACAGCGCATTGCAAGATTCGTAAAACGACACATTGTGAGATTAGACCGTCTGTTTCCTATTTATGATAAAGGGTTAGGGTTTAAGCAGTAAAGTAACTAACTACATTTACTCAAGTAGGCCTACTGTAGCCTACTTAAGTAACATTTTTAGATATTTGTACTTGACTGGAGCATTTACGATTTTCAGTACTATTACTTCTACTCCACTACATCTCAGAGGCATTGTAGCCTACTTTTTGCTCCACTACAATTATTTGAAAACTTTGGTTACTAGTTACTTTGTAGATTTTGATTATTATTACAAAACATACATTAACCACATTTAGCGCTATACATTTCGACCATGTCAAGTAGCAGATATAAGATTTTTATTGACATTATATATATTTGAAAACTTGAAATGGGACATTCTTCGTGATGAGTAGCCTACTTTCCACTTTTAGTACTTTAAGTACACTTTGATACCAATACTTCTGTACTTTTACTCAAGTAAATGTTGAATTCTGGACCTTTAGGGTGCCCTCACACCAAAATACCTATGAGAGTGGAATCCGCGTTCCGCCAATGCATTTCAATGAGAGTGAAGCCGTGAAGCGGTTTCATGCCAGCAGAGGATTTCTGCAAAAAACGCTCCATTCTCATAAATGCATTGGTGGAACGCGGATTCCACTCTCATAGGTATTTTGGTGTGAGGGCACCCTTACTTTGCATTTCTACATTGCAGTATTATTACTTTTACTTAAAGGAGTAGTTCACCACTTTTCAACCTGTCTTCATATAATAGGTCCTCACTAATGTTCATGATAAAATATCACAATTTTTTTCTACTCAGTCCAAGTCTCCTAGGAGAGCTGTGGGAAGTTCAAAATCCATCGTCTTGTGACATCATCATTTTCCCCCCCAAAAAAATTAATCAATATTTTTGAAAATAATATTTAGATTTTTTTTATCGCGAGAACAATGGCTTCCACTTTAAAATTGCAACTTTTCAGGAATAGAAAGCCTGCAGTTTCTATAAGCTGGATTGGCAATCGATGATGTCACAAGACGATGGGTTTCTGACCTGCCCACAGCCCTCCTCTGAAAAAAGAAAAAAAAGAAAAAGAAAAGCTATTTTTGAGTGAGGACCAATTATATGAACATAGGTTGAAAAGTGGTGGAGTGCCCCTTTAAGTAAAACAACGTGAGTACTTTTTCCACCACTGGTAGTAGAAGGCAAACACAAGGTATATGACTAAACGATGAAGAGAATGCGCATGTGATTATTGAGTTGATATGATATGTCTGTCATATCAAGACATCACTGTGCACATACATAGCACTTTTTCCGGGAACGCCCTGGACAGTGGTGTAAAGTAACTAAGTACATTTAAATTGTACTTAAGTACAATTTTGAGGTATTTGTATACTTTACTTGAGTATTTCCAATTTTCAATATTTTACTTCTACTCCATTACATCTCAGATCTAAACATTGTACTTTTACTCCACTACATTTATTTGAAAACTTTACTTTGCAGTTAGGCTACTGTGCCGATGTAAATTATAATATTATAAAACATTCATAAACCACTTTAGCCCTATGTTATGCCTTAGCTTGAAAATAGCCGATCTACATGCTCACAACGTGTCGCAATGCGACACGTTGTGAGCTTGTAGATCTGCCATTTTCAAACATTTTGAACTTTTACTTTTGGTACTTTAAGTATAGTTTGATGCCTTTTTGATAGTTTGATCAATGTACTATTACTCAAGTACATTTTGATTTCCGTACTTTTATTCCTATATTGCAGTATTGGCATTTTTATTTAAGTAAAACGTTTTAGTATTTTTTCCACCACCGTATGTCTGTCAACTCAAGAGATATCACTGTGCTCATACATGGCACTTATTCCAGGAACCCCCTGGAAGCTCTCTTCCTCAAGGGCCACCACTGACATGGATATTCCCGTCTGGATGATGATGACAGCTCTGCTCATGTACAGTAAAGTACAGTGATGTCACCTTGTGAGCTACAGGAAATACTACTGGATGGGTGGATGGAGGGAGGGAGGGAGGGAGGGATGGATGGATGGAAGGATGGATGGATCATGGATGGAGCCAATCTTAGACAATCATGATGGAATATGGAAAATCGGACAGATCCATGTATATCACATGACTAATAGACATACTGTCTCCTACAGACAAAATCCGTTGGAGAACTGTCAAAGAACTGTGTTTTGCAAAAATCTGCCTCATGGTGGCGCTAGAACAGGCCCATGTGGAAAAAATGAATTGGCATCCAGGGAGTGTGTGTGTGTGCACTGTTTGGCAGCGACCGAGCCAACGGCGCCGGAGATTAGCTGGTATAACAGACAGATGGATGGACACCCACGGACAGACGGATCATGGGGGGGCAAAAGTCTCGGCCGTGCCTTTCGGCCTGGCGGAGACAACCACAGATATAAAGAGCTAGATGCCTCGTTCGCCTCTGCAGTTAATTGGAGCGATGTGCAAAAGTTCTAGTCAGGACTTCCTGAAAAAACTAAGGGAACGCTGTCAGTCAAAGTGACTACTGGCCAATCACAGCGTGTCTTTTCCGTGACTTACCCAAGGACCACAATTCAATTCAACAGAGCCAGTTCCGATGTTGCGCTGCTCAGCTGTTCTTATAGGCTGCATACGTAAAGCAATGAACACGGAAGCGACGAAGATTCCCTTAGTTGCTCAATGCATACGCCCCCTAGCCGAAGGAGGCGTCTACCTTTCTATGTCTGTGGAGACAACCGTGCCTTTCGGCCTGGCGGAGACAATAACATGAAGTTGCATGTCAAATCCATCAGAGGTGCTGTTTTTTAGGCTCATCATCTAAACAGAGAGAGGCTGCCTGCCCTGCAATAATAATAGTTTAGTTCAGACTAGAGATGCTCAGCCTCTGATATCAAATGCGTCTGACTGTGCTCTGCGTGCTGCTGCTGATGATGATGATGATGGGGGGAGGAGGGAGGGAGGCGCAACGCAGGCGCACAGGCCCAGCAACATGGTTGAAAACGGGCCAGTAGCAGCAGCAGCAGCAGCAGCAGGCAGCAGCAGTTAGTAACCCCATAACAGCAGCTATGGTCAACATCAGCGCGCCACACATCCAGCTCAATGTGTCCACCGCCCCGGTCCGGAGCACAGACCCATGTCCAGCCAGCCCTCCTGCCGAGGACCAGGAGTTCTGAGCCGGGGACGGGGAGCAGGGGAGAGCCGCTGCTGTGAGGACTGCTGGTGCTGCTGGAGGAGTCGTTTTCGTTCTTATTCTTATTCGTGTTCTTCTCCTGATCTCCCGGGAATAAAACGTTATTCACAACGTTCACCGGCGGCGGGGGGTCGCGATCGGACCGTGTTTTCGCGTAAATTTCCCTTTCCTTTTCTTTATTTTGTCCTAAGAAGAAGCAAGAAAATATCCATCATCCATGTAGAGGCTGGCTGGCTACCTCCTCCTCCTCCTCCTCCTCCTCCTCCTCCTCCTTTCCTCCCGTCCTAGGATCTACTGCCTTTGTGTTTGTTTTACTGTTAAAACAAACTAAAACATAAAAACAACAACCCAGATATAGACAATCAATCATTATGGTGTTGTTATTACGCACCAGGAGATGTGTTATTAACAACACGGTGTGCGTGGGGACTGTGCTGTGCTGCTGCTTGCAGATCCTGTGGATGTTATGCGCCGCCGTGCACGGAGAGGAGCAGCCGTTCACTGTGGAGGTAACGAAAATATTCTCATATTCAGAAACACTGTACACATTATAGGCCCTGGTCTGGTCTGGTCTGGTCTGGATCTGAGCACATCTATAACTATAGATGAAACCAAATCTTTGTATCCTCCCGGAGTTATAGATGTGTAACCATTTGTGACCATTTGTAACCATCCTTCCCGGATGGTTACAAATGGTTGAATGAACGCTTGGGTTTTGAATTTGAATGTGTAACTCTCAGGGATAGGAGGCAATGGGGCCTACAGTGGTGGGGAAAGTATTGTTTTAAGTAAAAATATCAATACCGCAATATAGAAATACTCTGTTACAAGTAAAAGCCCAGAATTCAAAATGTAGACGACTTGAGTAAAAGTACAAAGGTATTGGTATCAAAATGTATCTAAAGTAGCCTACCAAAAGTAAAAGTATGGCTAGTCATTGTGCAGAATGCCATTTCACAAGTTCAACAATCTTTTGAAAATAGCAGATCTACAAGCTCACAATGCCTCCCCAGGCATTGTGAGCTTGTAGATCTGCTATTTTCTAATGGCCGAAATGTATATGGCTGAAGTTGTTACTGTATGTTTTGTAATAATAATCTAAATCTAAAAAGTAACTAACGAAAGTTTTCAAATAATTGTAGTGGAGTAAAAAGTATAATATTTGGATGGATCCGAGATGTAGTGGAGTAGAAGTAAATGTATTGGAAATTGGAAATACTCAAGTAAAGTACAAATACCTCAAAATTGTACTCAAGTAAATGTACTTTACACCACTGGTGGGCTGTTTCCGTCTGGGGATACACATTTTTCATTTTCTTATAATGTAATGAGGATGCTGTTTATTTTTATTGAGCGGTGGTCACAACGCTCCTATACGTGGCCGTGTGTGTGGGTATGTCTGTCTCCGTGTCTGTCTGTCTGTCTGTCTGTCTGTCTGTCTGTAGCCTGCAGTAACCTTTTCTGACCACACATGTTAAGGGAGGGGCGCTGTTGTTCAGGCCAGGCCAGACCAGGCACACACACACACACACACACACACACACACACACACACACACACACACACACACACGCACCACACACACACACACACACACACACACACACACACACACACACACACACAGGGGGTAAGGGGGGGGGGGGGGGGGGGAACCACCGCTCAGTTCACACGGGTGTGATTTTTTTTTCCCCTGCATCACTGCCACTGTTGTCTCTAGATGTAGGCTAATAACCCAACTTACCACACTGTTTGGAATTTAGTTCATTATGAGGAATAAGGCTTATTATTTGTGAGGGGGGGGGGAGAAACATAAGTGGCAAGACTTTGGCACATAAAGGAATGCGGTCAATAAAGTCCATGGGCTACTCTTTGGCCATGCAAGCAAGCACAAGCAGAAGCATGATGTGATTGTGATCATTTTAATGATCTGTTATGGGCAGAACTTCAGTGTTTTTTTGTTTTTTTGGGGGTTGAACGTGGCAGTGACAACGTTGTGGGCTGAAAATATAACCTTTCTTCTTCTAAATGAAGAGAAACAGGGCTTTGCTCTCTCTCCCATTTTCAGGACAAATCATATGCAATTAAACGTAACCAACAGTTATGTCATCATAATAGGACAGTAAACAGTAGTCTATCATGACATGGATTATTCTCCTCTCACAGACAAGTGTGACACAAGGAGCGCTGTGACTTACTGTAGCCTAGGGGTCTTCAATAGGGGGTCCGGGACCCGGGAACAACGCCTCGCAGCACGAGGCGTTGTTTTAGATCTTCTATTTTTGGCAAAGAGCTTTGGTGTATTGGGGAAAAAGAGCAGACTAAGTACATAGTGAAAGGTCAAGTTCAAGTGGTTAAATATCTGAAAACACAAATTTACATGAATCCTTAATACACTGATGATCGTGCTGTCAAACAATGAAACTATATGGAATCTATGAACATGTTGTGGGGGTCCCTGCTTCATCTCTCGCTCAACTAAGGGGCCCTTGGCCTTGGCGTTGAAGACCCCTGCTGTAGCCTATAGCTGCACTTTAAAACTGAAGGGACACCTCTGATGTCAAATTGATGCTTTTCTTTTAGGATTTTATGACTGATTATATCTCATCGTGATCATTCTGAATGTGTGCAAACACATTCTATTGTTGTTGGGGTTTTTTTGTTTTGTTTTTAAAGCTGTTGGGCAATATATCAACATTATTTTGATATTGTCCAGGTATCGTCTGGGATTTTGGATTGTTATATGGGGGGATATGGCATTTATTGAGTGATTGAACACTTTATTAGCAGTTCGCATAGGAAAAGCAGGACAGTACAGTTCAGATACAAGGTCTACTTATAGGATTTAAAGATTTTAAACCCAAGAAAGCACTATAGCTTGTTTACATCGGGGTCCTTTGTAATCATTTCACTGAGAGGGATATGGCATAATGTCAGTGTTGTCTTTTCATGGCTTTTTATTACAGTCAAATTATGTAATTTTCTGAACTTACCTGATGGCTTAGACCCACTTTGTTATTATAGAGGCATTACTGAAGATGACCAAAAAGCTCACTCACTGTGTAAATATTTTTGTTAAAGCCCCTGTAGTAGTCAGCCTCACAACATCGTCACTATAAACACACTCTCACTACCGCTTGACGTCTTGCGGTGAGAATGCGTTTTCGCTATTGGAGGTGTTTTGTCCAAAATATTGTGATTTTTCATTTTGAACATAGCTTATTCCTATACTGGCAAGTACTGCCTTTCATAATGTGCTTCTACTATTGATTGGCATTGTGGATGCTTTGTGCAGTGGTCCTTAAAGTGGGGTCCGGGGACCCCCAGGGGTCCTTCAGGGGGTTTCCAGGGGGTCCCCAACAAAATGTGTTAACATAGCATTGACATCAAATGAAAAAAGACACTCTACTAACTCACAACGCATTGTCGTAGCTCTGCATGTTAACAATTGATTGATAGATTGATTGATTGAATACTTTATTAGCAGTTCGCATAGGAAAAGCACAGGACAGTACATTCAGATGCAAGGTCTACTGATAGTATTTAAACCCAAGAAAGCACTATGGCTTGTTTACATTGGGGTCCTTTGTACTATGCTAAAAACATCATAAAAAAGAAATAAAATCTTGTATGGGGGTCCCTGGCACAAAATGTTTTCAGATGGGCCGTCCATGGCCAAATACATATTTGGCGGTCCTTGACATTAATACGTTTGAGAAAACTGGCTCATGGTGGATGGACATAATTATACACTGTGTCCATTCAAAGATATGAGGTCCGCATGTGCCCTTACCCCACAGTTAAAGTCTTCCATCCGCGTAGTAGACACAGTGTTTGGTGAGAGAGTGCCCTAGACACAGTGTTTGGTGAGAGAGTGACATAGCTGGCTTCCACAGCAAAACCCCGTAGAAAGGTTGTAGATTGAGACCAGATGCTTCAGGTTATCCACTTAAAATGTCTACGCTCACATGACAGTCACAGAGAGAGAGAGAGAGAGAGAGAGAGAGAGAGAGAGAGAGAGAGAGAGAGAGAGAGAGAGAGAGAGGGGGAGAGGGAGTAGAGCGACAGACACCAGCAAATGTAGTAAAGATGATCTGAAAACAAGAGATACACACACAACGGACACAGATAACATTTTGTAGCCACATTAAATGTGGCTGCTATGTCTGTGTCCGTTGTGTTAATTTATTAAAGTGTTTTCAGACTAAGGAAAGCACAGCATACAGTATAACAAGTCCAAAAACATGGGAAGCTGCATGCATTAATAAATCCTTAATTTATGGTCCATCGTTTGGCGGTGGGTGTCGTGTGCTAAAAATAGCAGATCTACAAGCTAATGGTACCAGCTCAGTGGCCTTGTGCTTAAAGTGTCTGCCCTGAGACTGGGAGGTCGGAGTTCGAACCCCGGTCGGGTCATACCAAAGACTTTGAAAAATGGGAACCAATGCCTCCCTGCTTGGCACTCAGCATCAATTGTTGGATTGGGGTAAGTCCCTGCGACATACTAGCGTCATGTCCAGGGGGTGTACAAACTCACGCTACAGAATCAGGAGATAGGCTGCCCTATGGGCCTCATGGCTCGGCAAGGCTTACTTACATACAAGCTAACAACATGTCCACACGTTAAAGTAAACATCTGGCGTGAATAGACAAACAAGCGCCTCATTTGGGATAAGCTGTCCAACTAGTTAACACGTTTGAGTTTGAACATGGTGGACACTGGACACAGCTAAAAAGATATCACACCCAGTGTGAAGGGAGCGGTGCTATTTATGAGTACATTTCATTAAGCGTCCTGCGAAGCTTGGCCAATGAGGCAGGACATACGTACATACAGACATGGGACAAATGACTAGGGCAGGGGTCTCCAACGTTTTTCAGGCCAAGGACCCCCTTACCTGAGAGAGATGAATGAAGCAGGGACCCCCAATACATAATCTGTACACATTGTGTTGCAGATTAAACCTTTTCAATCGATTTCGTATATCTTCATAGACTTGTTTGACGCCAGACACAGCGCTGTCTTTAGTGTTGTGTCATTTCATGTTATTTTTTGTTTGTTTTGTTTACACATCATACATTCTGTTAATATGTTGGATTCATGTTCATGTGTATTTGCAGACCTTTAAACCCTCTTGGCTCTGTACTTGGTCTGCTATTTGTTTTCCCTCTATCCCAGATATGTTTGCCAAGCATAGTCATGTCAAGGACCCCCAAATTAATATGTATTTGTCCGCGGACCCCCACCTGAAAATATTTTGTGCCAGTGACCTAACAATACACCATTTGTGTACCATATTTAAAATATTTCATAACATAACATAATGTTCCAAAATCTACAAGTTGTGAGTCTGTAGATCTGCTATTTTCAAATAGCCGAGGTACTGTATGGGTTCAACTGATTTTGATGCCATATTAAAGGGATTGTTCACTCAAAAGATTACTTATTTTCTATCGATTACTCATGCAGACTTGAATTCATTGTTTTCGTCACATTCCTAAGCCAATAATTTGTGGAGACTCTTTGTGTCTCCATAGAGAACAAAGCAGGCTCTTTTGTGTCTCCATAGGGAACCACTGCTGGTAATCAAATGATTTGCTTATAGGAATGTGACAAAAACAAAAGAATATCCTTGAATTCAAGTCTCCATGGGGTGAGTAATCAATAGATCGTTTTTTTGGGGGTGAACTATCCCTTTAAGTCATTTTGCTGGGGACCCTGTGTGTGCTGTGCATGAGAACCTAGTTGCTTCTTTTGTGCTTGTTTCTCTCACAAGATCTGGCAACACCAGTCCACCAGCCCAAAGACATGTAAGAGATATCGCACACTGTACGATAGGAATCAATAGCATCTATCCATGCTCTGTGTTGCAGCGGAAAAATCCATAATGTGAATAAGACAGAGGATACCTTAGAGGGAAAACAGAAAGACAGAGCCATGATGAGATATGTGATTAGATAAGATGGCAGCAATTTATTCATCCCCAAGGGGAAATTGGGTTTTTATCTCGAGAAAAGAGTAGTAGCTGTATATACATAACGTTTTGTTTGTTTCCGTAACAGGAAAAACAGTATGTGAAATAAAGTTGAAACAGATCTGTCATAGTGGTTATTAGCCTACGTTATGTCCAGCATTTTGGATACTTTGTGACTTTGGCTTCCACTACATTTCAAAGACAAATGTTGGATTTTGGACTCCACTACATTTCTTTCTAGGAAGGAAAAAAGGTATCTTACGAATTAGCCACTTAAGGTACGGTCACACCACACTTTTATTCTACCTATATGGGTGGATTCTGTCAATGCATTTCAATGGGAATGGAGCGGTTTGCTGCCATTTGCGAATTTCTGCAAAAAGCCCTATCTCATACCGGTAGGTACAATTAAACTTCGGTGTGACCGTACCCTCAAAGCCATATTTGAAATATAGTGAAAATAGCTGATATACATAGGGTTGGAGGCGGTAACCGCCGTACCGCCGTACCGCGGTATACCGAGGTCTACCGCGGTGTCATTGTGCTTACCGCGGTAAAAAGACAAAAAAAAAGGTCTATTTTTTATTGGAAAACAAGCGAGTTTTAAAACGGGGGAGAAGCGAGGACCGCATGCGCTCCATGCCGCTCTGCTCTGGGCCGTGTACCACACGTTGGAAGCCACATACGTCACTCAGACACAGACCTGCACACGCGTGATTCCTAAACCCACCAGGCTTGAGTTAAGACCCGCCTCGTGGAAACGCGAGGACTTCCAGGAGTGAGGCGGGTCTTAACTCAATCCTGGTGGGTTTAGGAATCACGCCCTGCACACACAGTGCACAGAGCAGGGTACGGAGCACAACTCTATGACGGAGCAGCATACACTTTCTCTGTAATCCACTCGACACAAGGATGTTAATACATACCTTGTGTTGTGGCATATCTTTTTTTATTCATACGGATTACTGGCGGAGCGCGGGCCGCGTGGAGTAAAACCGAAAATGAAACTATTTTACTTTCTCCACCGCGTCGCACGTTGTGCCCCGTACGGCGCGTCGGCGATTTTATAACCTTTTCTGTCAAGTCTTGTAACTAAAACCTGTATATAGCAGCACTCAATCACTGCGATTTGAGAGTTGAGACGTGACGTGAGTTTACAGAATCACTGTACACGATCTGACTACCCTTCCTCTTCTGGTTTGTTCACACAGCTGTTCGTGTCTGAAAAGCCCAAGTAGCTAGCCTACGTTACTATGGTAACCCGACAGTGCAGAACTAAAAGCTCAGAACGCGTCGCGGATGCGATGTGTTGTGAGCTTGTAGATCTGCTCCTTTGAAAGCCAGACCCGCTGTGCTGTACAGAGAAGTATAACTCGGGCAGTCAGGCTGTGTCTCCTCTCCACTGTGGAGAGGCGACTTTTGGGAAGATGATTGCAATATTTTTGGCTTATCGCCAAAGCTTAATTAATAGATATGGGGGTGCGGTAATTACCGCAGTACCGGCGGTAAATGGGAAGACGGTAATCGTGGTAACAAAATGTCCATACCGCCCCAGGCCTAGATATACAGGCTTGTTGCGACCGTAAGGTCGCAGTTTAGTAAAGGTCGCAGTTTAGTATCAAAACCTCCACCGGCCGTCCGTCACGTCCGTCACGTCCGTCACGTCCGTCACGTCACACGCCACACGTCACACGTCACACCTTTGCCCTGCTCATATCTGGGCTCGTTTGTGTATTGTATGACATCACGCCACATCATCGGCTGAGGACTGTGTGATGTCATCATATCTCCATATATGGAGACATAAGTTGCTCATGCCCAAATATGGGCTGGTGAGGTCAGACTTAGTGTGATGCGTAGGTTATCTCCATATATGGAGATTCAACTTCAATGAGTAACCATGGCAAATCACACCGTACACAAATGACCCTTATATAAGACCGGCATTATCTACCGACAGCTGCTATAAGCCAACCCTGGCGATAAGGTCTGAGTTGAAGAAATGCTTCTTTCCTGGCAAGAATTGCCCCATTATACTGTAGGGCTCGTTTGTGTATTGTATGACATCACGCCACATCATCGGCTGAGGACTGTGTGATGTCATCATATGCTCTGCACCTACGCATCACACTAAGTCTGACCTCACCAGCCCATATTTGGGCATGAGCAACTTATGTCTCCATATATGGAGATTCAACTTCAATGAGTAACCATGGCAAATCACACCGTACACAAATGACCCTTATATAAGACCGGCATTATCTACCGACAGCTGCTATAAGCCAACCCTGGCGATAAGGTCTGAGTCGAAGAAATGCTTCTTTCCTGGCAAGAATTGCCCCTTTATACTGTAGGGCTCGTTTGTGTATTGTATGACATCACGCCACATCATCGGCTGAGGACTGTGTGATGTCATCATATCTCCATATATGGATACATAAGTTGCTCATGCCCAAATATGGGCTGGTGAGGTCAGACTTAGTGTGATGCGTAGGTTATCTCCATATATGGAGATTCAACTTCAATGAGTAACCATGGCAAACTGTCAACTGCCCGTATGTCTTGATAATTGGTAAAACAAACTTTTGGCCTATTTGTGGAGATAAGCGACCAACGGTCGCTTATCTCCCGATTAGGGAGTCTTACTGGTAGATAGGCTATTGCTGTTTCTCTTATTGCGACCGTCAGGTCCACCGGCTGTCTGTCTGTACGTCACGTCACGTCACGTCACGTCAGGTCACGTCACACTTTTGGCCCTACTCTTATCTCCGGCACCGTTGCCCCTATCCATGCCAAACTTTGCACACACACTATTTGGCTGATGGCAAACCACAACCTCCGCCCATGCTTTCTCACATGCCCCTCTTCTAGCGCCACCATGAGGTTGCCGACCTGACGGTCGCTTATCTCCCGATTAGGGAGTCTTACTGGTTTTCAGACTGAATTCCAGTTCTGTTCAGAATGTGTCGTCTCACGTTTTTCCAGAAAATATTAGAAAACGCTCAATAGTGGGCTTGATAAAAGCCCGGATCAATGAGCAGGATTGTTAAAGGTGCGTATTATCAATACAAATTAACGAGCTCCATCCCTACTCACAACACACCACAATGTGATAGATTGCATCTTGTTGCATCGCATCACATCGTGTTGCATTTTGATGCGTTGTGAAGGCTATATGGATCATTTTGTCCTACAAAGAAGTATAGCCTAATAGGGTTTAAGTGGTTAAGAAAATTATTTCCCCCCCCCCCCCCACAAATCGAACGCTGATTACTGTAGTTCCACAGGCTTGGACACGTGCACAGTGACTGCACCAATTCATTCTATCCTGCCCGGAGTCTGCTCTGTGCACCATTTCTGTCCGAGTTCCAGAATAGCAGAAGTGGAAGTACATTGGTTGGTACTTAGGGCTCATTGGCTACGTGCTCATGCACACCAATATCCTCCTACCCATTCAGGACTCTGCTGTTTGTGCTGTGTGAGTCAAACCCCATTAACCACTTTCCTACTCGTCCCTATTTCGGGGAATGTCACTGCAGATTATATATTTTCAACAATTTCCTGCAATTGTGTGCCCAAACACAGAAATAGCCAGAAACATCGTGACGAGTTTGTGAGCTTGTAAATCTGCTTTTTTTCAACACTGCCAGTGGTTGAATGGAACCCAGCTTACCTGAATAAAGTACCTGGGATCCATGCTGTATTTCTTTTTCTATCCCACGATTTTGTAACCCATTTTTCACCCAGTGCCAAATGCCTAAGCTGTAATCCTGGGCGCTTCTATCCCTCTGCCAACCTAGGGATAGCCCTGAACTGAGCTCATGCTTCCTTCAGTGCATGAGGAGTGAGCAGGCCGCTTATCACCTGACAGGGGGGGAGCTTCTCCGGTTGGACGTAGCGCGTGGAAGGAACCAGATCCTTTCCTCTCCATCACATCAGGTGCTCCGGCTGGCCAGGGGGAGACAGTATAGAGACCAGGATTATTGCATGTTTTTTGTGAGGGTACCTACCCTAGGGAACACAGGGAGAACATGCAAACTCCACACAGAAAGGCCCTTTTGCCAACCCCACCTAAGGTGTGGGCGCTGATGACGCGGAGGAGAGAACATGCCCTTAGCGCCCACAGCGTCCCCAGGCGGGAATCGAACCCCTAGCTGTGAAGCGACAGCGCTACCACCGCGCCCGCATCCATGCTGTATCTTCATAATTGTCTCCACCAGGCTGAAAGGCATGGACGAGACACGCACGCCCTGGGTGCCAAAGAAGATCCTCTCCCCCCCCCCCCAATTGCCGTGTAAAGGCAGAAGAAGAAATGGCACCCTCTTCACATTGGCCTATTATAGTGCCACCAGGAGGCCACAATAACCTACCTGACCTGGCGGAAGAGCACTTTTTCTAGTTGCGACCGTTAGGTCGCAAGTTACTATGAAAAGCTCCCCCGGCTGTCTGTCTGTCTGTCTGTCCGTCACGTCACACTTTTGCCCCTACTCTTATCACTGCCACCGTTGGCCCTATCGATGCCAAACTTTCCACACACATTCCTTGGATGCGGCAAATCACAACCTCCAGCCCTGATTTCTCCCATGGCCACCATCAGGCCAACTTTTGCAAAACACAGCAAAGCGGTACATAGTATCTCTAAAGTCATGTCATCAACATGGATCTGTCCCATTTCCCATATTCCCTCCTGATTGGCTACGATTGCCTTCTTAAGTTATATGCGACATTACGGTCGCTTATCTCCCGATTAGGGAGTCTTACTGGTTATAACAATGAAATATGGAGATACAAGCTTTTTGCCTGTTAGCGACAGTATGCTATACATTTTATTTAAGGCAGTTACAACAGAAAGATGTCTGTTCCTGGTGGCTACATAATGATTTGCTGTTGGCTATTTTATTGTTAGCAAACACTGTGTGTCGTCCTCCACCAGGCAGCTAATGTCTGGGTTCTCAAAGCACGCTTCGGGGCACACATTCTGTGTCCGTTATGTTTCATTGTGCTTATTATTTGGTTATTATGTGTGTATGAATGTGTGTATGGGGGTCATTGTGCTGTGTGGGTTTATGTGTTCGTGCTTTTACAGTGTGGGTATTTTGTCACATAAGTGTGACACGGAAGGGTGTCCCATTTCCCCTTTATGTGCATTTGTTGTGGTGTTTGTGGTGTGTGCAGTGTCACAGATAAAAGAGTGCTCCTATGAAAAAGTCCCACTCCGGCTCTGAACCCCCCCGCCCGGGCATGTAACTGTCTCAATAATCCACTAGAGACCTAGGGTATAGTCCAGCGATTATCAATGTGTGGGCCAGGGCCGACTGGTGAGTCTTGAGGATAGTGCAGGGCCCCCAAATAATTGGCAAAACACACATTTTTCACATGGATGTTAAAAACAAAATGGGGGGGACCTCATGGTATGTTTTCTTCAAATCCTTGACAAATTAGTTACGAACTTAAGGTATATTGATCCGAGCCAGTCAGCCAGAACGATAATCGATAGATGATTAAAATAAACATGCTCTGAAAATGCGCGCATGCAACCCACCCATTTGAACACTTTACACGGCAAGCCAATCGCTTTTGAGATGTTCAAGCGATCGTCCCTGATCAACAAAAGGTTGAGAACCACTGGTTTAGTGCAGTGGTTTTCAACGCTTTTGATATCAACTGATGTTCATTATTTATTCTGCATTACCGTAGAAAAAGTTGAAACATGGAGATACAAGGTTTCTGCTCGACAGCGACAATATATTTATCTCTACGGCGTATTTAAGATGGTTATGTGTTACTTACAGATGCTAAGATTTAATCATTCTGTAACCGAGCAATGAAGGTTAATTAAGGAGCCAACTGTATCTGAGTCCTAATGAGATGAATGAACGAAAAGGTCAACTTCAGGCCGACAGGGATGGAGATTATAGATTGACAGTTGCACAATAATTAATGAGTCAATTATTAAAGGTCAGCGAGGAATACCAATATGTCATCAATATTAATCCACATTTCATTTATAGATCAAAGCTCCTGAGCCCCACACTGATGAAACGTTTGCTCAAGTGGTCCTCAAAGTGCGTTCCCCGGGGTGCTCGGCAGAATGGCAGGGGCGTCATTTGGGCTTACAGGGTATGGCCGTTGCCACACTAGCGTTTGGATAAAAAAATACAATTTTGTCAATTACGCATATTTGTAGATTTGTAGATGTCCACTCAACGAGCCTAATTGCACAGGCATGCAGACAAAACGAGGGTGCCCGCTGGCCTTGCGGTCCAGGCGCATACCATACAGTATAGGCTCTGATGCCTGACAGCGCGTTGCGGGTTTGAAGCCCGATCCCGATGGCCTTTGCTGCGTTTCACTCCCCATCTCTATCCCCATTTCCTGTCAGTCTACTGTCCTATCAATAAAGGCACAACCCCCCCCCCCCCCCCCCCGCATAAATAGAACGATTGCATTCACCACGGCTTCGTAACTCGCGCGGCGCTCCGCCTTCGCGGGCACTCGCGCCTGCGGCGCTCGGGCGCGAAGAGCAGGACCAAGGTCCGCTGGCCTTCGCGCCGCTTGCAATGTCGTGGACAATAACTGAAAACGAGCGCTCCTTCCCTTAGCAAGCCTAGAGTTTCTAAACTCGCCCCCCCCCCCCCAAAAAAAAAAGACAACGAGTGTTCTGTCTTGAATGATGTAAAAAGTATTATAGCCTACTGTTCATTTCGATCTTACTTTTCACCACCTCTCTCTCTCTCTCTCTCTCTCTCTCTCTCTCTCTCTCTCTCTCTCTCTCTCTCTCTCTCTCTCTCTCTCTCTCCTAACCCTCTCTCTCTCTCTCTGCTAACTCTGTGATCATCTGAGAAACCCTGTTAGCATGCTGCATGTGAAGTGATGTTGTAGGCTAGTTGGAGACACAGAAGGAGGGAGGGCCTGGTGTTTGTGCTATAAATGGTCGTTGGTTTGGAGATGCTTTGGAGATCTTTGGTCTTTTGGTTTGGCTCCTTCTTTGTGGCGGCTCTACTGTAGGGAACAACCACTTAATGTACTCCCTGTGCATGCGTGTGTGAGCACGCATACTCGCGCATTTGTGTAGGTCTCCTCCCTTTCTACACACGCACGCACGCACGCACGCACGCACACACACACACACACACACACACACACACACACACACACACACACACACACACACACACACACACACACACACACACACACACACACACAGAGACCTCAGGCTTCAGTGGGTATAGCAGAGAGGAGAGAGATGGGAGAATATCTCCACAAAATAACAGGTGTGGTTTGTGTGGCTGGAGTTCATCTTGAAGCCTGTCCTGTAATTGGTGGCCACAGTGCGGTCGCCAGTAAAGCCGGCCTTCTATTTGCTCTGAGGATTACCCTGCTGGCTCTCCACTCGCTCACTGTGTTGCTGCTGGTGTGCTGTGAAATCCTGAGGGTTAATGTCGCTTTGAGGAAATGGAACCACATGGACCCTGTTATATGCTCCTGTTCAAATGAAAGTGAACTCAGTCAAAGTTGTACTTGAGGTAAAGAACTAGAGTAGGCTACATGCCTAAAAAAAGGGGGAAAAAAAGAAAAAAATATATATTATACTGTGTGTGTGTGTGTATATATATATATATATATATATATATATATATATATGGTTAACTAACAAGCCAACTGTATCTGAGTCCGAATGAACAGAAAAATGTCAGCCGACAGGGATGGAGATTATAGATTGTTAGTTGCACAATAATGAATGAGTCAATTATTAAAGGTCAGCGAGGAATGCTAATATGTCATCAATATTAATCTACATTTCATTTATAGATCAATGCTCCTGCATGAGCCCCACACTGCCTGAGCACATGCTGTACATCTTGGTCACATGGTGCATTCTGCACAATAAGGTCGACAAAATAAGGTAAAAACCCGGAATAACCCTAACGTGGGCGGACGAATTAATGAATTAATACCTGGCGCCGATTGTGTTAAAACTGAGGATTTTACTGTGTGGTAACTGCAGTGTTTTTTTCTTTTTGTAATATTTTCCTGAATGTGTTGGCCGATAAAACACTAATTAGCAAGCATTACGTTTCGCCACTGCGCATTCCCACACTGCCCGTCATTAGTGGCTTTCCCATTGTTTATTCTATTGTCATCATCAAAGAAGCAATTTTCCCCACAAATGAGTCCCATTCAACAACAGTGGCACAGCTGTGAATTAATTGCACTTATCTCTTCAGGGCTCTCTTTTTTCATTCTGTTTCAAACTATACTTACCGTATGCATGAATTTTTAATCATTTTGTGTGACAGACAAAGAGGCATGGGCTCAGATTGGTAGCCTAGGCTATATACAGTAAAGCTATATTGTATTTTTCCCCCACGTAAGACAAAAGTAATTAAAAGAGAGACAATGGATTTGTAATTATTTTTCAGGACGACTGGATACAGTAAAGGACGATTCCACTTCTTTTCCGTTCTGCTACGGAAAAGAATCATCTTATGCCTCCCATACGATGCAAGACGTTGTCAAAATAACTTTAAATTGCTTTTTATTACTGTCCATTGTACAGCACCTTTGCACCATTGTTTTCGAAAGGTGCTTTATAAATAAAATGGACTTACTTTTAAAGACTAAAGTCTGACAGCATCAGACTTGGAAAAGACGTTTGGCAGACATTTTAACTTCTTCAACACTAGACTAGCAGGATCCCTCTCTTCTGGGCAAGTTATGTGAACAAATTTGGCAAACACAACAGATCTACAAGCTCACAATGTTGCAAGTTCTGAGATAGCAAAGAGATTTGGTAGGGGGCAAAGGATACTTTTTTAATATAAGATTGATTGATTGATTGATTGATTGATTGATTGATTGATTGACATACTGTAGCATAAACAAAATAACACAATAAAACATGTCAGCAATATTGTTTGGTAATCAAAACAATGTTATTACAAATATGTCTGAGTTAATCACTTACTTACAGACAATTAAGGAAGCTTCATAAACAACGTTGTCAGTTATTCCCTCCTAATTGGCGAGGGGAAATGGGAAAGCAAACACAGCAGGTTGTCTTTGCCCTGGAGAAGGCCGTGTAAAGCCGGCCCATGAGTCAGGTGGACGCCGACTTATTCATTATCTCGCCGATGACCTTTGTTGATGGTGATTGAGAAAGTCACCATGACACAATCTTCACTCTGCTGCCGTCTGTTTGTTAAAGGTCCCGCATGGCTGGCAGCTCATTTGCGGCTGATGTGATGTGATGTTTTAAGCACCCTCTGTTGTTGAGCCATCCTTGGCTTGTGTTCAATGAGCGGAGAGTCTGCCATACCAAGCATGAGCCATTGCCATTGTAAAACAAACTTTATGGCGGACATTTTTGAACCCCGGGTTTTCGGACAGACAACAAACTTTGAGCTGTTCGTGCCAGATTGTAGGCCAGAAATTTACTTAAGTGTTTACATTTTTGGCTGTGTTTTCCAAAGCCAGATGTAGGAGCTATAGCTCCTGTTCCAGGACCCTGAGCAATGGCCGGGTTTCCCAAAGCGCAGTCGTACAAGCCCGTCGTAGGACACTCCGGTACGACGACGAAGCTGTTTCCCAAACGCGCCTCTCTCAAAACAGGCTACGCATGCCCTTAGGCTGGCCAGAGCCTTGTATTATAGAGTTCTGCCAACTCTGCCCCCATGTGAACGGAGATGATGCAACTCTGCACCGACTCTCCTTGAATGGCTCTGGGTCCTGATTGATCCCCACAACCAGCTGCGCTCGCAAATGAATTTCAGCTGTTGTGTGATAGTACTCACCCCGCGAGAAAGAAGTAGAAAACAATGCTGAAAATTAACAACTGGTAGGCTAACTGACCACACAGACCCCTTGTTTTTATTTTAAACTCTACTTGGAAGATTTAACGGCTGCACAAAATAGCCTAGTTGTTTTAATTTTAAACTACGACTTAACTGTTCGTCTAAATCATCTTAAATATTTATATAAGTCCTACCATGAGACTATATTATAGAGCTTTGATTTTCAAAGTGGGTCCGGGGACCCCAAGAGGTCCTTGACATGTGGCGATGCACTTATACGGGAGTCGAACCCGAGGCTTTGACTCATTAGTCCAACATACAGTCCGCCAAGCCAACAGCGGTGGCAACAAGGTTGAAGTAGGAACCAAATGAACCCTCATCATGGGTGTAACTCAGAGAGTGTACTGTACAATTAAATGGTCCCATTTGTACATGCACGTAGCAGGCTCCTTACCCAAGATGAGGGTCCATTTGGTTCATATAACTTCCTAACTAAATACAACAGCCCTGCCAATAAAATTCAGCGCTCGATTGGAGCGATGGCTTGTGTGTTGGACTGACAAGTGGAAACTCCGGGTTCTATCCCCGCTTCCGTGCAGTATTATAGTCTATCATTTGGACCACACTTTGAGAACGAATGGGGAGCTCTTCATTTTTATGTAAGTATTTTGTGTTGTGGTGCGCTCTCTCAAGCAACCCAACAGACGCATAACATAACAAATAAATAGTTCATCTTTTCTTTTTTTTTCTTTCCCTCACTATATTACTTATTTTTATAGCAGGTGTGTAGCCTAAGCTAGCTACTCTGCCATCCACTTGACTTAGATTGATTTTTTATATACTTTTATAGTTATACTTATAGTGATCAGCTTCACTACAAAGGGTTTAAGGGCGCCCCAGGTCACCTTTAAAAAAAACCTTCGTAAGACAGGTCTGCGTGATTGACAGGAGCCTTCACAGGTTCTTCTACGTCGTCTACGATCATCCTGGAGACCTTACGATGGGTTTTCTGAAGTCATTCTTAAGGTGTGCTCACCCATCGTAGCAGCCCATTTGGTTCCATTGTACACTCTCGACCGGTTTCCTGAAAGCCGTCGTAGCCTTGATTGACAGGAGCCTTCATAACAGTTTTGCTGCTACGATGGGTCTTACGACCATCCTAAAGCTTAAGATCGCTTTGGGAAACCCGGCCAATATCTGTGCCAGGTTTGGAGGCAGTTGGACTTCTGGTCTGCTGTGGAGATACGAGCACACGCACGCACCCACGCACCCACGCATGCACGCACGCACGCACGCACGCACGCACGCACGTACCCACGCACGCACGCACGCACGTACCCACGCACGCACGCACGCACGCACGCACGCACCCACGCACGCACGCACGCACGCACGCACGCACGCAGAAAAACAATGATGCAGAATATGTCAGGAAAAGTTAATTAAATATCCAAGGCACACTCTTCCAGAAACATAAAAAAGGCCTCTATTTCAGAATTGTCTTGGCAAGAGAAAAGAAAAACGCAACTTAATTTAACTCTGAGACTTGATATGTACACTCCCAGAGTTGAATGAATAACATCCTGTGGTTACATCCCTTTTCACAGCGCTCTATGTTATGTCTGTTTGTCCGTCTGTAGTTCAGTGGTTCTGAAAGTGGGGTCCGTCCGGAGACCCCCAGGGGTCTTCTCGATGTTCCACAGGGTCCCCAGATAAATTTGTTGATTTTTGAAACATTTTAAAATATATGAGTTCGACAGACAGACTTTGAAGATCGAAAGACAGACAGTTATGAGGAGATTTTCCTTTTCCTTTTCTTTTGGAGGAGGGGAGTCATTGTGTTGTGTAGGCAGGGCTTAAGGATCTGGGGGGCCGTTTCAAGAGCTATAATGGGGCCTCTCATCCTGTTTATGCCACACCATATTAGACCGCGTCCCTCGTTATACAGTAGGCGACAATTTTATTGCTTTCTTTTTTTCTTCAAAACTTAGCAGATGTATGTATTATAAGCAGATAATACAACATACTGCCCGATAATTCCAGCAATAGGGTGAAAATGGGAAAAGCAATATGAGGCATTGTAAGGAATGTTTGTTTTGTTTCTCTGACTTGCAGCTACCGGTAGTGGTGGGCATGACTGTTCATTTCAGTGAACAAATCATTACGTTCACGGTAATGATCCGTTCAAACAATTCATTCATGCGTCCCGTGAAAAACACTATCGCGGGAGCGTTTTTATTACGTTGCGCGTACAGCCTGCCCTCCCGTCCTGGGTGCCGGGGGCTATTAGGGGGAGGTGACGAACGAAAGTGTGAATGTAACAGTTTAAGGAAATGAACGAATGAACGAATCACTCATGAACGACTTCCAGCATGGCTGCTTACAACCATTGTTAACCACTTTTTACTCAGACAGCTTGCGGTGGGGTACAAAGTCAAATCACCCATTTGTATCGCAAAAAAACTAAAAAAGTACATAATGTGTCGTTCACAATGACATAAAAGTGTTTGAGTCCCAAATGAGCCGCTGTAGTGGACTACGGTGGCTCAAAGTCAGCCGCGCACAAAAAGAGTTTATGAGCTGGCAGACATGCTTTGGTGTGATCGTGGCGTGACCGTGCCGTATTGATACTTTTACTTAAGTATAAAATGTCAGTACTTTTTCTACCACTGTGTGAGAATGTGTTGGTATGCAGTGCTCAAGCTCATGTTTATTATTACTCACTGAAAAGCAACCATTTAGTATTCCACACTTATGGTGTCACGGTGTATTTTGCTGTTGTTGTTGCATAATTCATATCACAATCAAATCAACAGTGTGCTGGCGTTCTTCTCCTTCCAACCCTAGCAGCGCCCCATTTATGGGGTGAATATTTGTTGAAATGAGAAGATCTACAGTTGCACGACAGACAGGCAGCAGTGGCTCAGGAGCATTCAGAGTTTGTGGAATGGTTGTCTAACCCATTTTTTAGTTATTTTTTTACTTTACTTGAGTATTTCCAATTTCCAATACTTTTACTTCTACTCCACTACATCTCGGATCCAAATATTGTACTTTTACTCCACTCCAATTATTTGAAAACTTTATTAGTTGTTACTTTGCAGATTTTGATTGTTATTACAAAACATACATTAACCACTTAAGCTCGGTATACATTTAGTCCATTTGAAAATAGCCGATCTACAAGCTCACAATGCTTGTGAGCTTGGGTGCAAGTGATATACAGTATATATTATACTGTATATATCATTTTTCAACGAGGAAGTAACCATCAAAGAAAAAATATCTTAAACAGTATGAGACATGGCAAAACGGATTTATAATTTGATTTCGTCATATCCTGGCATTCATCTGTTGCTTATCAAAGTTATCAAGTTATGTGCATGCTGTGCTGTTGCTAAGCCTCACTACACCGTATCTTAACGTTGTCCATTGCCCTCACTAATGTTGTAATGTTGTCCATCGCCCTCTCCAGGCACGTGCACACATAGACACCAAAGGGGGCTTGAGCCCCTGCCCTTTTATCCGTCTGTAAAAAGTGCCCTCTCCAGACCATGATTGCAGTTTTTTTACTATGGTGAAAGAAATGCAAATGCCCCCTATCCATGCCATACCTGAAGGCAGCATTCAAGAGAATTGCCTTGTCCAAACTCTCCTGAACGTAATGCAGCATCTTATGTTGAAATAATTGCCCACTCTGTGTAGAAATCCATGCCGTATGCCACATCTCCAGTATTGACTTGATTATGCTTAGTTTAGTATGGTATAATAGCCGACCTCCAAGCTCACAAGGCGTCGCAGTGCTATGCGTTGTGAGCTTGGAGGTCTGCTATTTTCGATATTTCCACCAAAAGGCCCTTTTAGAAATTTCAGCCCTTGCCTCTCTAACATTCTCTGCACGTCCCTGGCCCTCTCTAATGTTCAAGGAGAATTCTGGAATCTGATGGGGAAACTTAATTTTCTGCGTGCATCTTCAAAGGTAGTGGAGCGCCGGTCCACATAGCTCCACCGTCATCAGCTCACCCCAGCTCAATATAGACGTTCAGGTTTTTTTTTAGGCAGGTAGGCAACCTAAAAAAAAGACAAGAAGACAAAAGGTTGAGTGCACTGTTGATCTATACCAATGAAAAGGTCAAAGAATTCAAGTTACAATTTAGAAAGAGCACGGATGACGACGACAGGGGACTGCATATGGGCGTGCTTTTATTTGATCTGTCTTTCTGTCCGCCTGGTTTTCTTGATTGCTTTGAAAAGTTCAAAGGAATCAAGCTGCAATTTAGAAAGAGGAACAGTCCAGAGATGACCTTTGAGTTAATAATAGCAATTATATACTCGATTTTGTTGTGGGCTATCATTGACCAAGAGATTTGGTACAGACAGAAAAAGTAATTTGCGTTCAATTGCAACTGCGAAAGTAAGACACAAGTGTTTGCCAACTGCGATGTGTCTCATCACCCCCTTGTGCTTTGGATGAATGAATGAATGAATGAACGAATTAGTTGGGGGATAATTCACCGATCCTTTAACAACAGCAGTGTGGAGCAGTGAGCAGCCATTGGATTCTACGGCGCTCGGGGAGCTCAGGGACACACATGGACACATTGCTGGCCTGGTCTGGAATCGTACCTGGGACAACCAGGGTCTCTGGCTCTCCAGGGGGGCTCAATGACCACTCTGCTATGAAGGGGGATACAAACACAACAATGCCCTGAGGCTTATTTATTTCCATTATGTTTCTCTAAAAAAAACATAGAAACAATCACAACATTAAAAAAATGAAAACTAAAACAACAATCACATAATATTGTAACAATAACTATTTTATCTCTTTGCTTTTAGTTTTGGTTATGTTTGATCTACAAACACACTGCCTGTGGATACTGGTGGCTCTTTAATGATGCTTCGGTCTCTTCTCTTGTAATCTCCATATTTCAACAGTTTGTTTTTTTCTTTTCTCTTCTTTTCGTACATAAAGAAAATTACTATTAACAAGAACTTGTGACTAGTTTATTTTTTATTTTTTCCTAACAAGCAACTGTTTGGCCATATAAAGGTTTCCACCAGACAGTGACTACAAGTGTCACAGCACACATGGCCAGTCGCTGTCCATCGGTGGTGGTGCTGAACCATTCATTCAGTATAGAGGGACATGTGCTGTCCTTCTATCTTGGTTCTTTAAAGCTCTCCTGTGGAAATAAAATCCAGAACTAGTCAATATTGATATGAACTGGCTTTCTATACCATGTTTTTCAGGTGGGATATAAGGACAATTACAGTTCAACTTATAGTTTAGAAGTAATGGTTGTAGACTCTTTAAAGAGTGTCTAGGGAGTTAACATTACTCTAATAGACCGCCAGGTGTGGTTATACTATGCAAATAGTCTTCCCTGTGTATTTTGGTTACTTCCTGAAAGCTGAAAGCCTCTGAGTCAAAATGCCCAATTGAAATACACAGATATAATTTACATCATAATATCAGCCCCTCCCCTTTTCACCATCCAACAACACTGTGGGTGTGGCTAACTTCAGCTGGGTCAACGCCCACCTGACAACCAATTGCTTGCTCAGGGTGGGGGCCTCAGACCTGTGAGGTATCTGCTCGGGTTCTCTCGAGGGGGTACCTCACGGGTACAGGTTCTGCTCGGGTTCTCTCTCTCCTCCCCCCCACCCCCCCTACCCTTACCTCCCCCCTTTCCCTCCCCTTCCCCTCCCCCCTACACACGCATGCGCATGCAGCGCCTGTGTGTGTGTGTGCCTTCGTTCGTTGCTTCGTTCGTTCGTTGCTTTGTTCGTTCTTGTACATACAGTACGCATGCAGGACCTGTGTACTGTATGTGTGTGCGTGTGCCCCTT
This sequence comes from Nannobrachium achirus, assembly GCF_963921795.1. Taxonomy (NCBI): domain Eukaryota; kingdom Metazoa; phylum Chordata; class Actinopteri; order Myctophiformes; family Myctophidae; genus Nannobrachium; species Nannobrachium achirus. Next base: position 43,928,724 of record NC_137828.1, read on the forward strand.
GTCTGTCTTTCCCTTGTCTCTCCCTTGTCTCTCCCTCTCTCCTCTCTCTCTCTCATGGCTCTTTAGCCTTTGTAAAGTGTCTTGAGATAACTTGTTATGATTTGACACTTTAATAAAATTGAATTGAATTGAACCAGGCATACTTAATGAACAAGTATAATAATACCTGATGATTATGTTGTAGGGGGGAAAATATCACGGCACCCCATCTTTAAAGTTTAGATCGTTTCGCTTTTTTATAATAATAAAAAGGAGTGATTTTTGGACATGTTGTGTTTCCACCCGACAGCGATAATACTTAATGCTATATGAAGCACATTTTCAGTCAGAACACCTTCACGTGGGCACATGTGGTGCAGTTGTGCACTTCATGTTTTTCTTTTTTTAGCATCTGCCATGATGTTTTTGTACATGTGTGCCTCCTCATGGAAACCAAATACCTTTCCTTATTTACTTGTACTGTAGATTACATTTTGATGCCAATATGTTTTCCTTTTACTCAAGTAAAAGTTTGAATACAGGCTTTTTGCTGAGTATTTTTATATTTGCTATACTTTCACTCAAGTAGCACCGAGATATTACGCAATATTACAGTCAGTCCATGTTGTTGTTATGATTTTTTGCTGCCTGGATTTGCAGTGGGCAGAGACACATGGCAGGAGATTTAATCACTGATACTTCACAGTGTGGAAATGCCAACCTACTGGCACCCTTCATGCACTGTGTGTGTGTGTGTGTGTGTGTGTGTGTGTGTGTGTGTGTGTGTGTGTGTGTGTGTGTGTGTGTGTGTGTGTGTGTGTGTGACTGTGTATGTGTGTGTGTGTGTGTGTGTGTGTGTGTGTGTGTGTGTTTGTGTGTGTGTGTGTGTGTGTGTGTGTGTGTGTGTGTGTGTGTGTGTGTGTGTGTGTGTGTGTGTGTGTGTGTGTGTGTGTGTGTGTGTGTGTGCGTGCGTGCGTGCATGTGAAATCCATGCAGCATGCAGTAGGATAAGCCCATCAACATGCCCACATTCAAACCGAGAGCTGCATTGCCTCACAGTCTAACATGGATTACATGCTGATGCATTTTGCTGATGGTCAGTAACTCTAAGCACATTTACTTGATTACATTTTGTGGAGTAATATGCTGTAAGTTGAACAAACCAAGAAACAGAAACATCTTCCAAAAAAGTTGTAATTGGGACATTCATTGGGTCAGGACTGTTCACACATATAGTGATATTGCCCGACAGCAACTATATATTGGAATAAATATGTGTGATTTTTACAAAATCTGAAATCAATTGATGGATTTATCGATTGATTGATTACGATTTACAATTTTAAAGGCATTTAGCAGACACTCTTAATCCAGAGGGCCTTAAAATAAGTAAGGACAGCACATGGTAATACATCAATACATAAACATTAATACATCAAATGCATAGAAATAGTAATCCAAAAAACGTAAGTAGACCAAGAACCTTCAAATTTCAAAAAACTATTAAAACATCAATAATCTCTACATCGAAGCTATACCCACTATAGCTTCGATGTACGATAGGATGCCAAGTCGAAAATGGCCTCGGTCTATAGACCGATTTCCTGAGCGACACCCTGCAGAGGGCACCGCCCGCAAGTACAATTCTGAGTATTTGCACTTTACTTTAGGATTTCCCATTTTCAATAATTGCACTTCTACTCCACCACTGGCTGCGGTTTACACAGCAGAAATGTTGGTAGCGCTCTATACAGGGGAGTGCTCAGGAAATCAGTCTATATAACAATGCTATCTAAATTACATGTATGGTCATCGAGGGTGCTACTGTAAGTGCTATTGGCTAAGATGGAGTCTGAAGAGGTGAGTCTTCAGACTACGGAAGCTAGGGAGTGAGTCTGCATTGATTGAAATGAAATTGATTTACAGGGGCCAGTGTGTTGCAGCCACCTGTATAGGTGTTCTGTCAGAGCGGTTTTAAAGGAGGGTAGGAATTTACTCTCCTTTAAGGCCGTCGGTAGGGCATTCCACATTTTCGTGGCATAGCAGTAGAAAAAAGGTAACCCTTTGTTTGTGCCAAATCATGGTTGAACGTGATTAGTGGAGCTCTGGTGTTGTGATTGTGGACGTCTTTGGATTTTGGAAGTAGTTTGACAGGTACATGGGTATCTTAGTAGTGTAGTGTATCTTGTACACCAGGCCCATTGCAAGATGCTGTACTCTGTCATCTACCCTGAGCCATCCCATGCTATCAAAATGATCAGGGTCAAGATGAGCCTGAGATCGAAGGTTAGTAGTAGCCCAATCTGGCCAGCCATCGTCAAGGAAAAGTTCGGTCGCTCTTTTCACTTTTGCAGCAATGCAGAAGTCTGTAATCGAGAGACTAGTAGTAGCCTAACCTGTTTGTTTTGGGTACCATACATGGTCAAATAATCACACCTGGACTTGTCTCACCAGTGTTTGTTTGTTAAAGGGGTATTTCGGTCAAAAACGACTTTCCTACCTTTCAAATGATGATTCGGGAAGCTTCTGGGTTGATCCAGGTGTTGTTTGACCCATAGCAGCATTTTGTTCCATTTTCGATTTTCTCCCCTGCACCCCACGGCTCCAAAACGGCACCTTTTGGGTCGTTCCGTAATCCGGTTATTATTCTCGCTCAAAATTCACTTTTCTCGCTCGATCTCAGTCCCTCATACTGTTGTTAGCATATCCGAGCTACACCAGCTCCTGGTCGCCGCCATAAACAAACATGGCGGCGACCAGGAGCTGGTGTAGCTTTTTTTTGTAGCCGTTTTGGAGCCGTGGGGTGCAGGGGAGAAAATCGAAAATGGAACAAAATGCTGCTAGGGGTCAAACAACACCTGGATCAACCCAGAAGCTTCCCGAATCATCATTTGAAAGGTAGGAAAGTCGTTTTTGACCGAAATACCCCTTTAAGCACTGAGAAGAAGGATCCAGTGGTGTTGTTGTTGTTGTTGTTGTTTGTATTTAGGTATTAGAGACATGATGGAGCCAATTAGCAAAAAAATGCTACATCCGTACTTTACCTCGTTCAGCTGTGAGCTTCAACTCATTCACTATTTTAACCACTTTCAACCTTGCGTCCCCATTTTGAGCATGTAGTTTTAATTGTATGCGAACTGCACTGTCTGTCTGTCTGTCTTGGTCACACTGCCAGTAGACTAAAGTAGAAGCCCACTACCACATTAACACATTATGTATTTAATGTGTTCTTTTTTCAAACACTCTGAGCCTGAGGGCTCTATTTTGTCTTACCAGCTCTTATGCCTTAAATTCATGCTGGGAACATATTTTAGTGTAGTACAGTACATGTACAGTATGTAGCAACATATTTGTTTTTGTAATATTTTGAATAATATGTGATGTTTTTCAGAAAACTTAGGTCAGGCCTAAATGGGTAAACTTAAAGGCCTGTCCATACTGTCTCCGACCACCAAACGTTTTGTCGGAAAGGTCCGGTTCAACTACAAAATGACGTCACTCACATCTTCTGAAAAGCATTACCCCGAATTAGAGTTCGGAAAGCTGCACGTCAGAAAGTCTGAACTCTCCGACGAAAGGTTTGGTGGTCGGAAGACATTATGGACAGGCCTTTAAGTTAAGGCACAAGAGCTGGTACTTAAGACAATCAAAATAGAGCCCTCAGAGGGTCCTATTTTTGTCAGTACATTACCCCTTATCCAAAAACTTTTTACTATTGGAAAAAAAAAAAAAATTTTTTTAAAAAATACTTCAAATAGCCAATCAACAAGCTCACAATGTCGATGTAGAAATGGCTATTTGAAGCATAAAAAAAAAAAGTAAAATCTAAATAGTAAAAAAAAAAAAGAAAAAGGCAAAGAAGTTTATGGATAAGGGGTAAGGCACGGACAAAAATTATAATAGAAGTTCAATTCATCGGGTCTCAGATTGTCAAAATTTGGGCACAGATGCTGGCCTTGCGATGCGTTGTGAGGTGTCTCAAAAACCTTTAAAAAAAGGCTCCCTACAATTTACAGTTTAGTTACTCTTAAATCCAGAGCGATTTACAGTTTTCTAGAACCATAATAGATAGAACATGAAGAACCATTCACTAAATGAAATGGTTATTTAGTAGGCTTCTTCATGGAACCATATAAGCTTTTAAAGAACCATTTAAGAACCATTATTTTTCTGTGTGTATTGCATTTTTATCAGAGAAATGCATGGCAGAAAGTGCTGGCAGTGAATGATGATTAAAAATGCAGGCTGGGATCTGTCTACTAAAGTACTGTATATCTTTGTTGTCAGGTGGAAACCATGTACAGAAGTGGTTTTCAACCGATTTCATATCAAGGTCCATTATTTATCCTGCCTTTTGAGCAACAGACCACCATTTGAAGAGATGTAGTAGCCTCTCAGACCCAAAACGTGGAATATTTTATTATTGTTGGATAAGATTTTGTCCACAATTCCATGCTTTATTGATGTTGGTACCATAGGAGAGGATAGCAGGCAGACCATATTAAAAATGTTTCTACATTCTTGAATTGTCTTGTAAATTAAGTAGTTCAGATGTATAACAATAATTTAACTCTTAATTTAACTCATCAAGAGTTAAAGATCTATAAGGGTCCATTTGGTTACCATCATTTAGCTGGGGACCACCTCGAACCCCCTCAAGGACTACTCGTGGTCCTCGAACCACTGGTTGAACACCACTGATGTACAGTATTTCCAGAGCTGTTACTTTTCAGATTTTTTTGGACCAATTTACAAGCTCTTGTTTATACTTTTCATTGGTTCAATATTTATAAAACTACACACACAATGAACTACTTACAATTGGACTTTAAAATAGCAGATCTGGAAGCTCGCACAATGCGTCACATTGTGACTCCTTGTGAGCTTGTAGATCAGCAATTTTTGCTACTGTTTCCCCCTTTCTTTTACACTGTAGTATTTACAATTTATGCATTTAGCAGACGCTCTTAATCCAATAAGCAAGGCCAGTACAAGGTAATACGTCAAATGCATAGACATGGTCATCTAAAATCACAGGTAAACCACCATCATCAGTCTAGCAGTAGAATAACCCAAATATTCGGGACATTGAAGCTATCACATTAGGTCACAATAGGTTGCCAGGTCAAAAATCACCTGGCAACAGTCCACATAAGCCTTTATGGTCATCGAGGGTAGGCAAGTGCTAAGGTACGGTAAATGCTATGGGCTAAGGTGGAGTCTGAAGAGGTGAGTCTTCAGACCACGGCGGAGTCTGCAGTGCAATGGGGAGTTCATTCCACAGTTTGGGGGCCAGAAGGGCAGAGAAGAGTCTGGGGCGAGTGGATCGTTGTCCTGGGTGTTTTAGGTTCTGTCCGCTTCCCTGTGTTAGCTGATCTGAGTGAGCGAGAGGGGCTGTAGGGTTGGAAAAGAGAAAGAAAGAGAAATACATTAATTCAAGTTGAAATGAAAAGGTTTCTGCCCGACAGTGATGATATACTGTGTGTACTGTATACACACCATTTGTTGAAGGCAGGGGCAACGTCTGCGTAAAAATGTGAGACGTAAAAATGTGATGGTATGGTACTTTTTTTGTAATCTTTAAGTAGCGTTTTCCTCTGGTGTGACACATTGTGGATGTCTTTCTGTTTTCTGTGTGCAGCTCAGGAAAGTTATGTGACCTAAATCTGCGCCTGTGGGCTGAGAGCATGTGTGTATTGATGTGGGCGTAATTAGATTTGCATGGCGCCTCCCCATTTCTCACTGAGCAATCATATGCCGTGAAGTGAACACACACACACACACACACACACACACACACACACACACACACACACACACACACACACACAGAGCACCGTCCGTTGTTGCTGACGTCATTTGGCTGTGGCGAGGGGGGACAGGTTTCGGAGTCACCGGGGTGTCTGTGTCACTCAGTTTACCCAACCCGACCAAGACACACAACACCTGCACCGTTGGTTCCTAAATGATTCATCATGAAGCATGCATGAAGCTCCTATCTGTGTCCCTGTGGCTTAGCGCTGACATTTGCCTGATCCTCATCCTCACCCAGCGTCTGACGCCGGTGTCTTTTCACCAAACGTCCCGATATAAATGTTTTTGCCCGAATACCTCAATATCGTATTGTGACGATCATATCGTATATCGTGACATTATGATGATAATAGTGTTTTTTTGTGACGATAATATCGTCACTGTCGGGCAGAAACCTCGTATTTCCAAGTGTCGAATGTGTACGTTTTAAAAAGTAAAGCCCTGCTTCATCATACAAGGCCGTCGCACAAAGGTAGTGAAAACAGCAGATCTACAAGCACACAACGCCTCGCGGTGCGAGGCGTTGTGTGCTTGCAGATCGGTTGTTTTCACTATAGCTTAAATCATTTTTAAAATGATAAATGAAAAACGAATGGTTTTGGACATACCCGACAACGACAATATGTTTTTTTAAACTAAAATCACACCCAGTGTGAAGTTAGTGGTGCCTTTGAGTAGTTAATTTCATTAAGCTATATGTGTGTGTGTGTGTGTGTGTGTGTGTGTGTGTGTGTGTGTGTGTGTGTGTGTGTGTGTGTGTGTGTGTGTGTGTGTGTGTTTGTGCGTGCGCGCGTGCCTGCGTGTGTGCTCAACCGCATTTCTTGGTCACACAGCAGTATTGCTCTGTCGAGGTCGTCCTCATACATACACCGTACTCATACGGACGGACATACCTAGCATCTGGTACCGCTCAAAAACAAACATGAAGGCAAAAAGGATTCTCTTTTTTTTTACTCAACATTCTATGTGGTTCTGAACACTGGAATCTCAGTAGGCCTATCACACACGGTGCAGAAATATTGACTTACAGTATGTGCAGTGTACAGGATGTACCATGATGTAACAGCAAATGTATACAGGGAGCCAACATGTAAACACTCACAGGAACATTAGGTGAGAGGCTGCAGCATCAGGCAAGGTGTCCAGTGTCTACAGCCAGTGTGACTCACCGCATTACACAAGGTACACTTGCAAACTGCCTTGAAAATTCACCTTTCAGGAGGGCAGAGGTGGAGGTAGTTATCACTTCTCCCTTAGGGACGATTCATACTCCACTTTTAGAGCCGAATTTATTTCGGTTTGGTTCAGGGAATCAAAATCTCGGTGGCACCGAACAGCCGAATTAATGACCGTACCAGCCCCCCCGAACCTCTGGATGATGTCATGTCACATTGTAGTTCAGCCCTTAGACAGGCAAGAAGTGATCACCCCCCCCCCCTTACTTTAGCCCCACTCCCACCTTTTCCCTCTACTCTGTACTTATAGTGTTTTATACCCCCTCGACACACACGCACACGCACGCGCGCGCGCGCGCGCACACACACACACACACACACACACACACACACACACACACACACACACACACACACACACACACACACACACACACACACCCACACACACACACACAGAGGTAATCACAGATGTGCTGTGCACGTGTCCCCACCACAACTCCTCTGGAATCCTCAGTGTTAATAATTCATCCATTTGTATCTCTTAGAATGTACAAAAAGCTTGTATGACGGCTACTTTTGGTGAAATGATTGGACTCCAGCTGGGTTTAAAGCTATACTGTGTAAGTTGCTCAACTAGTGGTCAGTAGCGCTATAGCAAACCGGTCGTGTCTGCTTTTTTCGGCCGTATTTCGCCGCGGACCGGGCCTTCAGACCCCCACGTCCGCCTCGCCCGCCTCGCCAAGTCGCCACGCATCCGTAGTGTCCCTCTGCGGACCGGCGTTGGGGAGGTTTACAGGCTAGACTTCTAGACCAGTGTAAACAAAGCTGTTGAAGCAAGCTATTTCCTGAAGAGACCTCAAGATGCACTGTCATTGGCCGGTAGTGTATCATGTGTGTATGATCTGCAATGTGATTGGCCAACGTATACACAACGTATACGGATGATGCAGATGACGTCATTTTGCCGCGAAATCCCGCCCCTGTCACGGCTAAGTAGAAAACATATAAAGAAAAGGCTTTTGGGGCTGAAATTAACGGAGTGGGGGTTCTAAAACTTTAGCGATTTAATAGTTAGGACAATTTTAAGATATGTTTTATAAAAAAGTTACATAGTATAACTTTAAGTGCTTAAATTGTGATATTATTGTACATAATGTCAAACATAATCAGACTACAAAGGAAATGCTGGTAATTAATTCTCATACCGTACCTACTGGGAGAAATACAACAATGTGCGAACACAGCAGCAAGATTTGTGAACTGTTGCCATAAAAGAAGGCTAGAGAATGGAATACAACCCCCTAAGGACTACAGACCTTTGAGTTTCAAACACTATCTGTAACAAGTAGACCTCTAGACCTACTGCACATAAGCAGAGCTGCTACCTTTACCTTCTTCTTTGTATACTATTTAAATCGTTCTGAGAGAAAGATGCTGCCATTTGTCCCAAAGTGACTGCAAAGTTTTGCTGCTATAGCTTTATACTCTACACAACAACGCAATATGTGACATAGCTCTGTTTACACAATGCTGTGCCCCCTCCAACTTTATATACTGTACGTTCCCCATTTTCGACTGTTTTTATTATATTTTGACACTTGCTTTGGCAATGTAAACGTATGTTTTCTCATACCAATAACTTAGCTCCTTTGAATGGAATTGTAATGAACACAAGACACTGTAAGAATGCAGTTCTGCTAGCTTTCAGCAAAATATGATACTTTCACAAAAATATTTGGAAAAACTCGAGCCTGAGGGTATTTCACAAAGATATGGATTTGTTTATCTATCAGATTTCCAGACTGCCTTCAGGTCCAGTGTTTATTCAGTGGATTTCCCTTCTGATCGAAGATATTTAATGTTGCGCTTACAAGATAAAGTACTCAAGCAGAGTTAACAGGGTGGGCAGTGGGCACATGTGTATGATGATATCTCATATCAGATATATACAATTGAGAGACTGTATTTATAAGTCATGGAAATACAAATAACTAATAGTGCTTGCATTTTTATCTAATTTTAGTTGGTAACACTGTTCATATTACTCAATGTTATCGTTGAGATATTGATAATACTTTTTTATGAGAGTATAGTTTTTCTAAATGTGAAACCAGTTTATTTTCTGCTATTGCGTGCCACCAAAACTGTGGGAGGAGTAGCATGGCGAAAGGAATGTCTTGGACCCTAGCGTTCGTCTTCTGTGCATGACTGCTGGGTGAGCGCCGGCGCTTTGGCTTGGGATCAACTTTGACCAAAAAATGCACAGACCTGGTTTGTTGTTTAAGTTGGACAAAATGTGACCAAAATGTGGCCATATTTTCCCAAACAATGGAGATGACTGACTTCATAGATGTTTGACGTCATAGACCACATGAGACTGACACAATATGTCCATATATGGGCATTCCCAGAATGGGCTTACTATTGATGACATCAGGGATCTCCATATATGGGCATACAAGGGATCATATTAGTGTGGTTGCCCGTCATCTGGGAATGCCCATATATGGACCTAATATTGACGTTTTCGGGCCGGGTAGGGCGTAAAATGTATGCTAATTAGTAAGACCAGACAGGGCCTCGGGCAGGCCCAGTTAGGGCCAGGCCTTAATTTTCGGGCCTGTTGAGAATGTGGAGCTGGTCGAGTCATCATTGTGATGTCAGAACAGGTCAGTGCAAATTAATTCTGTCTTGGCCATTCATTTGTAACATCATTGTGATGTCATAAGAGCATGCATGTACAGACAGGTTTTGATACTAAATAACGACTTATGGTCGCAATCATACTAAATAAATAGCTCTGGTAATTTGGCCATTCTCTTGATAGTACAATGCCAACTTGATGCTAGTCTTCTAGTTGAGAGCATCCTGTGTGGTGGGGTATTCAAGCCTGGTTTAACAACCTCAGTGTATACAGCTGAAAACCCAGATTAAATTAACATGGGTACACAAAAAGCCATGGTAATCATGGGAGTCAGGCAGCATCATCCCACACTCCAGGCTGTCTATGATCTAAATGTCATCAGTGAGGCTCAGAGGATTACTTCGGACCCCACCCCAAGGTTATTATGCTGTAGGTAGGCTAACTAAAAACTAACTAAATAATGGAAACCAGAATTGATCAACACATTTGAGTTAACTGAAATGAAAAGGTCAACTATCTGAAACTGTTTTGTGTGTTTACAAAACTAACTGACACTGACTAAAATCATAGAGAAAATGTCCAAGAGCAAATCTACAAGCTTGTAGATCTGCTATACCTTTTAGCAATCTCTCTGACCTTGTTGAATCTCCCCACTGCTGACCCCATTATTACAAATTATAACAATAATTTAAAAAATAAGCCTTTCAAAAAGTAAAAAAAAAAAGAAAAAAAAAAAGAAACAACTGAACTGTGATGCGATGTGAGAGTGTGGTCTAGCCAACACCAACTCTGGACTCCTGGATCGCTGCCCTCCACACTATCTAAGACCAGTAAGACTCCCTAATCGGGAGATCTCCACAAATAGGGCAAAAATGTGTTTTTCCAAAATCTTCCTGATCCATGTTGATGACATGAGTGTAGACATACTGTGTACCGATTTGCGTGATTTTAGGGCAAAAATTGTAGGAGCAGTGTCCAAAAATGTGTTTTTCAAGAATCGGCCTCATGGTGGCGCTAGAAGAGGGCCATGTGAGAAATGAGGGGTGGGGTCTCCGCGTTGCCTTGGCGGACGAATAAGTACCGGCCCCGGCTCTCCCGGACGCTCCTAGCCCGAGTTACGGCATTTTATGTGAGCTGCAGTGGAGGGGGTCCTCCACTGGGGGCGTCACCACTTTTGCATCCGTTCTGGAGCACCAGGAGTCGGTGGTCCCCGGGAATTCCCTGTGAGCAGCCCCGTTGGGGTGGTCATTTGGTCATTTTTGCACATTTGGTCATTTTTTACACCTGGGGGTCCCCCAGGGACCTGGGGGTCCCTGGAGCTCCGGGGGTCCTTGGAGGTTGTAGTTTGGCAGGTAAGTAGTGTGTGTGCAAAATTTAGCATGGATGGGGGCAACGGTTGCAAAGATATGAGCAGGGCAAAAGTGTGACGTGTGAGGTGTCACAGACAGACAGACTGACTGACGGACGGACGGACGGACTCACAGCTGGTGGAGGTTTTGGTAGTAAATGCGACCTACGGTCGCAATCAGGATCTTGACTCTACAGTGTTGTTAGCTAAAGTGCCATGCATACAATAGTAGTACATAAGGACCGCAGGAATACACAAGAAACGGAGGGGGAGAGTGATTTAATCCGGTTGCTCCATAGGTCCGTACATAATTGTCTCTGTCCGTAACCTTACGGACAACACTCAACCCGACGGATTAAAACCGATAAAAACGTACGTACGCATGAACTACCCGTGGGGACCTTTTGTCAGCCGTGGCAGTAGTGAGGAAAATTACTTATGACAGCGGTTCTGAAACAATGTGTCCCAACAAGAAATATAATTTAGCAAGAAACGGGAAAAAAGGAACGTCATTGCAACCACTGGTGAAGAGGACGTATCGACTCCTCACAGGCTCCAACGACTTTATTGGCATGAGAAAACATACACACAAACGCGCGCGCACACACACTCACACACCAACTCTCCTCCAACAGCGAGACGGGTGCATGCAATGCACTGTGTTTTGTTATTATTACTCAGTCCGGGTGGTTAAATCTGTACCCTCGCGGAGTTGCATTTACCATGATAACGTTGCCGAAAGACAGCAGCTGCAGAACCAGTCCAGACTGTTACCAAAGATCACGTCGGTCGTCGGGTCAAGAAATTCTGTGGTTCTACATAATTTTGGCTAAAATGCTTCGGTTTACACGTGTCCATGTGGCGCGCGGCCCCAACGGGAGCAGAATTGGAGCGGAGAGCGGGTCGGCACTTAAATAACGTAGGGAGGAACTATGCATGTCGACGGATCTACCGTACGTACTCTCTCACCCAAAAACGTACACAAAATCAAGCATACGTAACTATAAACGGCCCTTTAGCCTGTCGTGCTGCAGTGCATCTACAGTACATAGGCGGTGCGCTTCTTGACTTTCCTGGTTTTGCCCTGGGTTGGCTCCCATAGAGTCAGTTTGCTTGCCTCTAGTTCTGTGACACAGTGCCCTGCCGGGGCACTGTGGCTCCGGCAGGGCTCTTTCCTGTTGTGCTGTGAGGGTCCATGTCTCAGCCCCATACAGCAGTACTGACTCCACTGTGAGGGTCCATGTCTCAGCCCCATACAGCAGTACTGACTCCACTGTGAGGGTCCATGTCTCAGCCCCATACAGCAGTACTGACTCCACTGTGAGGGTCCATGTCTCAGCCCCATACAGCAGTACTGACTCCACTGTGAGGGTCCATGTCTCAGCCCCATACAGCAGTACTGACTCCACTGTGAGGGTCCATGTCTCAGCCCTATGGATGGGTTTCTGGTCCACGTTACACTGATAAGAAGTAGATGCGTGCGCAGGTTCGGTACCAAAATTAGCCAATGAAACCAGCGCTCCCCAAAACAACAGGTTTGGGGATTGGTGGGAATTGATTACATGATACATTCAGCTGTGCATTTAGTCTCAATGTTTGTAAACAAGAAACCCGTCTATACAGCAGTACTGACTCCACTGTGAGGGTCCATGTCTCAGCCCCATACAGCAGTACTGACTCCACTGTGAGGGTCCATGTCTCAGCCCCATACAGCAGTACTGACTCCACTGTGAGGGTCCATGTCTCAGCCCCACAGCAGTGCTGACTCCACTGTAGCTATGAACCGCTGACTCTTGAGTTCAACTATAATAACCCACACTCCAGGCTGTCTGTGATCCAAGTAGTTGGATCAGCCAACTATCGCCATCAGTCAGGCTCAGAAGATTACTACTTCAGACCCCACCCATCATGTCCTCCACCCTCTCAGTATCCGCTTCTTCCCATAGGCAGCTTCAGTCACCCTGGCTGTGAAAGATGAACCACTTTAAAAAGCAGCCTTTGTCCTCCTGTCCTTTGTCCTTGATGTCAGGCTAGCTCAGTCGATAGCAGTGGTGTAAAAAGTACTAAAATGTTTTACTTAAGTAAAAGTATCAATACTGCAATGTAGAAATACAAGTAAAAGTCCAGAATTCAAAATTGACTTGAGTAAAAGTATCGAAATGTACTTGATGTACCAATAGTAAAAGTACTCATTAGGCAGGATGTCCTTTTCAAGTTTTCAAATGTATACAACTCATCTGAAAATGGCAGATCTACATGCTCACAATGCGTCGCATTGCAACACATTGTGAGCTTGTAGCTTGTTGTTTCAAATGGCCAAAATGTATACAGGGCTGGAGTGATTAATGTATGTTTTGTAATAATAATCCAAAAAAAGTAACTCAAGTTTTCAAATAATTGAGTAAAACTTGAGTTATAGACCTCTGAGATTTAGTGGTGTAAAAGTAAAAGTACTGGAGATTGGAATAAAAAATACCTCACAATTGTACTTAAGTGCACCGCTTGAGTAAATGTAGTTACTTTACACCACTGGATCCTGGCCATGGTAAACTAAACTAATTGTATAGAGTAGCAATTGGCATGGGTAAATTATCTGCATGCCGTTGTCATTGTATTTTAGTTACTTTTAGTTTACGGTATGTCTCTATCCACACACACACACGCGCGCGCACGCGCGCGCGCGCTCGCGCACACACACACACACACACACACACACACACACACACACACACACACACACACACACAGACAGACAGACAGACAGACAGACAGACAGACAGACAGACAGACAGACAGATGAATGCAAAATACCAAATCTGTCTAGCGAGATTACAGTGATGGAAACAAAGTCTGAATCACGCAGCATCCACAGCAGCATCAGTGACAGACTGTCAGGGGGTGGTGCTGGGTTTAGCGCGATGCTTTTGGCAGTTGCTAAGTGACGTGAGCACAAACATATCTCGGCTTCATTACAGACCAGAGGCTTCACGCTTTCATGCATCCTTGCCTTGCCTTTTTGTCCCCTCGATACCCATTAAAACTGGGAAAGCTTCTGCCTCGTTATATGTTTTAGCTGTATAGAAACATGCGTTCATTAAAAAAAATGAAAAGATACCATTTGAACCCTGTACCATTGGCGAAAATTGCCAATCTACGTGCTCACAACGCTGTTGTGTTGTAAGCTTGCATATTGGGTTGGCAAAGATACATATTTTGTGTAGTGAGTGAATGTGAAATGCAATGGCGTAAAGTAACTAAATGCTGTATTGGTACAATTTAGAGTTCTCTCTTTTTTTTTTTTTTACTTAAATGAAGTATTTCCAATTGTCAGTACATTTACTTCTACTCCACTATACTGTATCTCAGAGGCAAATATTGTATTTTTACTCCACTACATTTATTTAAAAAACTGTATTTACTATTTACTTTGTAGCCGGTGATATGTCATCAACGTGTCAGGTGACATTCCAGTTACTCCAGAAATAATTGGTGACCCATAAGCTTGCGAACAGCGCCATCCAGCATCCAAAATGTAGGAATTGGGAATAAATGAGTTAGTTAAGTAAGAAATGTGAGTACTTTTTCCACCGCTGTAATTTACAAAAGCATGTGTGCATGCGTGACAATTTGTGTACATTTCGAATACTGCACTTTTACTTGTAAATACATATCAACATTGAGGTATCGCTGCTTTTTTAAAGATAGGATAGTATACTGACAGGAAATGGGGAGAGAGACGGGGAGTGACACGCAGCAAATCTGGTCGGGACCGGGAATCGACCCAGCGACACGCTGTCAGCCTACAACCAAGCCTAAGTTGTATGCGCATGGACCGGTAGGCCAGAGGGCGCGCTGTGGTATCGCCGCTTCTACTTGAGTTTATTAGGTTCCCTAATAGCTGATGCATAACAGCAGCTAAACTCCCTGTGGTCCACGTAGGCTAACCATCAACAAAGACATTGACATTCCCAGGAAAATAAACAAATAAATGCATGAATAAATAAATACATAAATGGATCCATGTGTGCAAGCTGCTCCAGTATAACCCTGGGGGCAGAACGTTGCACCCCTGGTTAGGAAGCACTGCACTGCACCACCTCCGTACTGTAGGAATGTGTTTTAACGAGACATCCGTCCATCTGCACTTTACACAACTTCCTCTTCCCTCCTCTCTCTCACTCAGCTCCATCCTTCCTTCGGGCTGTGGTTCTTCCCATGCGATCAGCAGTGGTGTAAAGTAACTAAAGTACATTTCAGGCTACTATAAGTACGTTTAGTATTTCC
The DNA here is from genome assembly GCF_963921795.1 of Nannobrachium achirus. NCBI lineage: Eukaryota > Metazoa > Chordata > Actinopteri > Myctophiformes > Myctophidae > Nannobrachium > Nannobrachium achirus. The sequence goes on from NC_137828.1 coordinate 43,943,971, forward strand.
AATTTTCGGTACTTTCACTTCTACTCCACTACATCTCAGAGGCAAATATGGTAGCCTACTTTTACTCCACTATGATTATTTTGAAAACTTTAGTTACTAGTTACTTTGTAGATTTTGATCATTATTACAATTTTTTTGCACTTGGGTCAGGGGTGTTGTACTCTGAAAATAGAGGAAGTACAAGCTCACAATGCGTCACAATGCAACACATTATGAGCTTCTAGATCTGCCATTTTCAAAAGATGTTTTACACATGTTAACATTCTGCATAATGAGTACTTTTACTTTTGTTAGGCTACTTTAAGTACATTTTGATGCCAATACTTTTTTATACTTTTACTCAAGTCAATTTTGAATTCTGGACTTCTGCTTGTAACAGTAGTATTTCTATATTACAGTATTACTTTTACTTAAGTAAGAAATGTGAGTACTTTTTCCACCACTGGTGAATCTCAGTGAATGAATGTCGACTGAGCCCGGATGCATGCCAATGCCCTGTTTGCACATTCAACGTTTTCTCTCACCTATGGGATCTAAGCTGCCTGATAAGCCTAATTGATGCTCTGTAGAAGAGCTGGTTTTCCCCAGGTAAAACTGAGAGTTATACAGGATAATTGGGATGATCTTTGGGATCTGATTTCCCCTGATCCCGTCAATCGCAGGGGAGTTCCTAGGTTGAGGCTGGTCGACTGATTATCTGTCCAAATCAGATCCAGTCCTCCCTGATCTACTCACAGATTATTCCGTCCTCACGGTCGTGCACCCGGAGCTTGACGGATAGCGAACAACAAACTCCAGCAAACACTTTCTTGCATAAATGTGGCTTTACTGGTCGTTTCTGTAAAACTGAAAATACAGTACAATGCAAAAATGTATCAATATACTGTACACATATTCAAAATGAAATCACAGCATTGTAAATAGTTGTAAATAATTCCATATAGAATGGTTATCTTAACAACATGAATTAAACTACTAAATAATAATGAACTACAGATGTCTTCAATGTCCATGAAATGTAACCCTTTTCCTCCACAGGTAAGTATGAACATAGGAATAGTACTGTTTAGACCAGGCCTTCATATACAGAATGATGTAAAAAACAATGTGTTGTCTACATTCATCAAACAACTTAAAATAACACAGTATTTCCACATGCAGAGCAACTTTCATATGAAAACTGTCATCACAACACTGCTTAACATTGCAGACATATCAACTTCAAGGCTTAGCAAAAAGGAGAAAACTGCTTCACATGTTCACTGTTTGCTGCTCTCTGGTCTAATGAGCACACTGGGAGCACAAGGTGTTTTGGCTAAGGGATAATTAAGGCAAGAAAAATCTGATATGTTTATGGGCCTTTTTATGCCTTTATTGATAAGCTACACTGAGACTATGTGGTATGCGCCTGGACCGGTAGGCCAGCAGACGCCCCGTATTAGTCATGTTTGATATTCAGGATTTAAAATCTGGATGATTACAGCATGTCACTACTGTTGTGCGGTATTGTGAGTTTGAAAATGTGTTCTTGGCGGCACTGTGTGATGGAGGTATTTCACTTTCAAACACTTCCGGGTTTATTTTATCATGACAGTTTTTTACCGTATCGTTAAAATGGATTTTGAAGTGACAATGGCAACCACTTAAAGCCGAAATGATATGTTATATTTATTTTATATTTTTTGTGTTTGTGTTTGAATTTTGTATGGTTTTGATTTTGTTTGTGTTTTGGTACTGTTGATGTTTGTTAAATTTAACACAAATGAGGTTCTGACTGAGCAGAAGTGATGCTGAGCTCCTGACAGATGATGCTGATGTACTGCGGCCAGAAGTGTTTGAAAGTGAAGTATCCCTTTAAGCTCCACTGTTAGCCACTAAGCAGTTATGCAGGAGTTGCCGGGGGTTCAGTGTTTGGCTGCCTGGAGGCACAAGCTTATGTCTGTCTGTCATTTCTAGCAGGCTGCCGGCACTTAGAACATCAGTGTTTAGTTCTATTGAACTTGGGAAATAGACATGGCTGCCATGTCAGAAAATAACAGAAAATCACTGTTGCTGCTTAATTCACTCATAAGCCAACCAACCAGGGCCAGCACAGAACTTAATCTGACTAGCCACTAGTGCAGTGGTTCTCAAACACTTTTGGCTCAGGGCACCCCTGCAAATAAAGTTTTCATCCACGGCACCCCTTGAATTACATTGTTACTTTATAGCACCTTATGTCATATTATATATATGTCCTTTTCCCTCTACAGTAAGTCACAGGGAGAACTTGAGAGAACATCAGTTTCCATTATGACAGCAAATAATTATTCTATTTGGCGACAAAATACTTTAAAAACGTTAAGGATGTCCACAATTACAACACCAGAGGCAATGCCACAGATCACGTTCAGCCTAGAGTCAATTCAAACAAAGGGTCAAACTCGTTCTTCTGCTATACACCAAAATGTGGAGCGCCTTTCCGAAGGCCTTAAAGGACATCCTTTAAAATCGCCCTGAAAAACCACTTACAGGCGGCAACAAACCTAGCCCAGGGTTACCCTCCCCTGACCCTTCTATTGTAAATATCTATATGTTTCTGCACTGTTTTTTTTTTCTTTTCTACTGCATAGTACTGCGTCACGTTGTGAAGCGTTGTGAGCTTGTAGATCGGCTATTTTTGGTGAAGAAACTTGGTGTAGGCTACTGTAGGCTGAATAAGATCACATCAAGTACAGTGCAACGCAAGTCTGTTTTACTAAGTATAAGTGTTTAAACTGAAGTGATATTGATCAATTCCAAGTATTATCAAAGTATCCTGAGGCACCCCTGGACCTGCGTCACGGCACCCTAAAGTGCCACGGCACCCTCTTTGAGAAGCCCTGCACCATAGTGTATATATATATGGACTGTACATGCGGTACATAATACATCAGAAGCATTGCAAACGGTTCAGAAGGCATGCAGGGCGTGGTTGCCAGGATGAGAATGAGGGTGAACGTTAGCGTAGCCGCAGCGTAAACAACTCCAGCGGGAGGACAAAGGATTTGAAGTCACAATATTTACTCCAGCGTGACCATAACCACTGCTGCATTGAACTACAGACAACTATCTGGTCCATGGGATGACATTTTTAACACGGGTGGGAACTTGTTTACAGCCGAGATAAAACACCACCCTAGGGGGAGGGCGGCATGATGTCACGACAGAGATGCCTTTTTTAATGTTTTGATAAACAGAGACTTGCATGCAGTGGTGGACAAAGTACTGAAGACACTGTCCTGTAATTGGTGGCCACAGTGCAGTCGCCAGTAAAGCCGGCCACCCTTGCACTACCTCACTATATTGCTTGTGTCACTCTGCTGTATAAATGGAACTACAACCAACCAATATACGGTATATAATTTATATAGCCCGCCTTTCCTTTTTGAGCGGTGCTCCTGGAAGACGTTAAGCTCCAACATCTGGCTTTGTCCGGTTCCCCATAAAATGTCCGGGCCCTAAAGTAAACTGAAGCGTGGCCT